>NC_045448.1:429913-472896 GCF_002776525.5 Piliocolobus tephrosceles | reverse complement strand
TCCTGGGGGCACAGGGACCCTCCCCACCTCCTCCTGGGGGCACAGGGACCCTCCCCACCTCCTCCTGGGACTACAGATATCCTCACCACCTCCTCTTGGGTGAACAGGGACACCAACCACCTCCTTCCGGGGTACAGGGACCACCCGACCTCCTCCTGGGAACACAGCGACCCTCACGCCTTCTGCTAGGAGCACAGGCCATCCGTGAGCTTTTGCTGAAGTACACAGAAATGTGTAGTGAATCCCCAACAATTGAAGACACGTTTCAGTTTCCACCCTGGGCACCAGCCAGCCCCCCGGAGAAGTCAGGTGTGATCAGAGCAGGGCGGTGGCACAGCTCTCCCCAGACACCATGGCCAGACGTGAAGGATGCTGAGGTCTGGCCGGCCCCTGCTCAGGTCCCAGAATGGCCAGAACGCACTGTTCTCTTCTGAAAAATCAGACGTAAAGGGGAACTGACATCAGATAAGCCGAGTGTCTCCAGCAAGGAAAAGTGTCATTTCGTGTGGGCAGCACTCCCTCAGCCCTGCCCACACCGTGCACCGTGCAGTGCCACTGAGGGCTCCGACGGCGTGCCCTGCATCTAAGGGGACCGGATTCAGAAAAGAAAGTGCAGGCGTTTATTCACCATGTGCCACGCACAGAAAAAATCCACATTTGTTCTGTTTCTCAAATGAGAAAGCTGAATACAGAACGAGTCATGTTTCCTGAAGCCACAGTCACAGCCGTTTGTGGGAACCTGGAGGTTGGATTCTGGAGGGACGTCCCTGTGAGCCAAGTGTCCAGGAGCTTCACTGTCTCCTCACCATTGCTGCAAGGACGGGGTGCTGGGGGCGTGCATCCTGGAAGCCTGCTCCACTGTGAACACAGCCCAGGGGTGGAGAGCAGGAGAGCCAGGGCCTCACCTGGACAGCAGGACGTTCCTCAGTGGAGAAGTGAGTTACACACTACCCCCTGGGGTACAGTCAGAAACTTTCATGGGGATTAAATTTTTGAAACAAGACCTGTGTGACATGTAGCTGCATTCTCATATCCTGAAGCATTTCATGGAAATGCCTAATATATTGACATAGAAATGGGATCCTGTCAGCACTCAGCCATCTGTGTACCGAGAGCGGGCTCGGTCCAAACCCGTGGCCACCAGGCCTCCTCTATACAGCTCTGATGTAGGAATGCAGGCCGTTTTGGCAGCAACACCTAATCAGGTTCAATCAGGCTATTTTTAAATAGGTTTGCCTTTTCTGAGTGTAGAAGAGCTGGTCAGCGTGCGGCGGTGGGTGGGGCGGGGCTGGCTAGGAGGTGAAGGAAGTTGTAGTTTTAGTATAAATTGGCATCAGAGACTCCTTGAGATACACGATGTGCGTGGGAAGGCCTGGGCATGTTCTGCTTTTAGACACACTTTCTGTCTCTGGCATCAGCTCACCGATGTGCAGACGTTTCTCTGTTTTGTGGGGCGGCCAGAGTCGAGCAGGCAGGGAAGGAGTTGCTGGAAGCCATTTTCTTATTTGACGAAGTTTCAGTGTGTTGGGAAACTGATGTTAGTTATTGAGTACTGTGTTTGCAAGTGTCTGAGCGTCATCACTGAACAAAACCAGCCCAAGTGCGCGTCCCCGCGGAGCCCACAGTCTGTGGGCCGAGTGCTAAATACCAGCAGGTGTTTGTGAGTAAATTGTGTGATGTCAGAAGACGGCAGGGGCCATAGTTTTTGTCTTTTGTTTACAAGGCCGTGGTGCCTGTGGCCGTGCAGGTGGCATCCTCAGAGCAGCCTTGTGGATACCCTGGTGTGTGGCAGGAGGCCCGCGGGAGGCACTGGGACAGCAGCATTCACACACAGGGAACAGCAGGCGGGGGTCCGACAGGGGCGTCTCCCCTGTGGCGGAAGAACAGGAAAGAGCCCATGGGCTGAGGACACAGGAAAGTGGGGGCAGTGGTGGGAAAGGTCGATGGGCACGACCTCGTGAGGGCTTCACAGGACCCAGGAGGGCATGGCAGCTCTTACCGGAGAGCGTCCCGGAGAATCAGGAAGCCTCGCAGGGTTTTAAGCAGGGAAGTGACAGGATCTGACACCTTTTTAAGTGGATTGTCAGGCTTCCGGGTTGAGAAGGGCTGGGCTGGGAAGGTGGCACCTGCCCGAATCAGGAGGGGCATCCGCATGGTTCAGGCTGATATGCCAGCAGCAGTCATGGGAACTGCTTTCTGTGTGTGCTGGGAATGGGCCATTAGGATTTTCTGAGGAATTACACTGGGGTATGAAAGAAAGAAAGAAAGAGATGGATGATTAACTCAAAGCATTTGCATAAGCAGCTGAGGGAGGTGTTGCAGCACCTGGGGTGGGGGTTCACGGTGCGGATGATACTAACCTCCCGGAGTGAGTGCCCGAAGGCACAGCATGCGAGTACTTCTGTGTCCCACCTCCCTCACTGCAGGCTCTGTCCTGAGACTTGTTCTCGTCTGTGAATGGTGACTGAGAGGAAAGAGCTCACATCACCTCCAGGTAGAAGCAGATGGAAGCACCTTCCCTGTTTCATCTTTCCCCATGCAGGGACCTCAGAAGCCTCACCAATGACTGTGCAGCAGTCAGACCCTGAGTGACTGCGTGGAGCGGAGCTCTGTGCTGACAGCTGCGCAGCTTCCGTGAATGAGAAATGAGCCTTCACTGCCTGCAGTCACCAAGGCCTGGAGGCTTCTCTGTTGAAGAAGCAAGCAGACAGGTGGAGCAGGCTGTGGGTGGGGAAGTTGGAAGCTCAGTTCTGAGCCTTTTGAGACGACCAAGTGCAGACTTGAAACATGAGTGAGCAGTCTGGAAGTGCATGAACTTTGTGTCATGGAATATGATAGCCCTCCCCCAAAAACACAACTCGGTAGATAAATTGAACTATTTTGAGTTTAAGAAGCTCACTTGCTAAAGAGCAAGCCATACAATGAAATTAATGTGAAGAAAAACTATGCAAATTAACATGATGCTGTCATTTGGAATGTTATGTGACTAAACCTTTCGATCTCAATGATAGTTGGTAATACATTGGTTAGTTCAGAAAAGTGCTGAGGCCTGGCGAAGCTGCTGAGGCATCCCAGAAACCCTGCTCTGTATACTGTCATAAAAATGATAGTATTAAAAGCCACGATCTTTAAAATGAAGATGACCCCGTGATATTTGGGCATAGGAATTCCCCAAGCTCTTACAATTCTTTAATTTCAGCTTTGAATGGTGTTTCATTTTCAGCAACCACCTGCATAAATAATTCATTCTCTTTAAAGATGCTGGGAACTAAGCAACTGGGATAATTGACAATTCTGAAAGGAAGAAGATGAACGTGCATGTTATGGAAAGGTCATTTTTCCTATAAGGTTTTTCTCTCTGAGGATTTGTGTGGTGCTGAATGAAAAAATATTAAATCAACTAAAATATTTTTCTTGAAAATCTCATAACATTACAAAATAAAGTTTCTTTTGTGTGAAGTTAAATAGAAATGAAAATTATAAGTGGAATATTTAGAATACATAATGCATCCTCTGTGTAGATAATTTTAATCTAGTCTAGTCTTTTAAAGTCAACATAGTTTTTTGTTTCATGTTAATTAAATATAGATGTGAGCTGTCAAATTGAAAGTTGCAAAATTTTTTAGAAAGAGACGTACACTGCTATAAATAGCAAGTACGAGGATGGTAAGTGAGCTTTAGGGGTGTTGGCTGTTGACTGGTGATATTAAATACAACTGATTTCCCCTTTGTCATACTGGAGCCTTGTTCCATTTACAAAGAGATAACAATGTAAGTCCGGCAAACCAGCTAGCTAATTTTTTTTTTTTTTTTTGAGACGGTGTCTCGCTCTGTTGCCCGGGCTCTAGTGCAGTGGCGCAATCTTGGCTCACTGCAAGCTCCGCCTCCTGGGTTCACGCCATTCTCCTGCCTCAGCCTCCCGAGTAGCTGGGACTACAGGCGCCCGCCACCACACCCGTCTAATTTTTTGTATTTTTTAGTAGAGACAGGGTTTCACCGTGTTAGCCAGGATGGTCTCCATCTCCTGACCTTGTGATCCGCCCGTCTTGGCCTCCCAAAGTGCTGGGATTACAGGCTTGAGCCACCGCGCCCGGCCACTAGCTTACTTTTAAATGAAATTCTTAGCATTTACTGAGGCCTCAGGTACCAGACATGCATGACCAGCTGCAGGTACTAAAAGGCGAACAACTTGGTCACCCTTCTTGACTTGTTACTAAAATGATAAATTATTTAAAACATGAAAGATAACTGTTGTTCATTGAAAAATTAAATATAAATAGATTAAATATAAAATAATTAAATAGAAAATCAGGCAAGGATTTATAACTTACTTAAAGAAGTGGCCAGGTCCTAGCTCTACTTATGGAAAAGTCCCATTGCTAGGCTGACTCTATGATGGCTAAAGCATATGGCACCCTTTTTTAGCCAACAACGGCAAGTGCCTGCTTCCTGAGCCACTTGCAAGGTTGATGGTCTTGAAGGAATATTATTTATGTCTTGGCGAAAGATCAGTGGAGACAGTGGCATTTTAGCTAGGGCCTTAGGGATGGGCTAGTTATTTCTTTCTCTAGTTTCTTTGAGTTCAATCTGATACCAATGTAAATCATCAGGAAAAAAAAAAAATTTGGCACCACTGTGGCTCCCCGTAGAAATGCTGTCGCTGAACGGCACTTCCAGGTGTGCCTTTAATTACTTGTATAATTACAGCACTATTCACGATCACACACGCCTAAGAAATTAGCACTGACTGAATACCACCATCTAGGTGCAGCCTCTACGTACATTTCTGTGATTGCCCTGGAGAGACCTTCCTTTATTGTTTTTGAACCCAAAACCAGATTGTTTCAAAGTTCACGTATTGTATCTGAAGGGTTTCTCTCCATTCTGTTTTTTTAAGTATGGACTTTTTAAAGCAGGTTTTAGATTCAGAGCAAAACTGAGAGGAAGGAACAGAGGTTTCCCACGAATCCCCTGCACACCAGGCTGGCAGCTACCAGCCTGCTACCACCATCCCCGCTGAAACAAAACAGTGGTTCCAGCGGATGAGCCTCCAAGGGCACACACTATCACGTCACAGGGCATCCACAGCTCCTGCTGGCATTCATTCTTGGCGTTTGGCCCGATGAAGAAGGGTGGAGAGCGTAGGAAGTTGAGGGAGCTGCTGGGGGTCCCGCAGGGAGCCTGTATTGTGCACAGACCTCCAAATTCTGCAGAAGAGGAGGCCCTTTGAGTGCATGTTCCTGTGAAATGGTCTGACCACATGCACATTTAGGAAGACGGCCAAGGAAAGGGGAGACGTCCATTTAGCTGGGCATTGGAAGGATCCAAAGGACAGAGAATAAAGCTACGGCTTAATGGCATTTACTTCAACCCCATGCCCAGCACTGCAGGCCTGCCCTTCCAATGACAACTGCCTCTTTCTCCATCTTTACTTATTTTTATTTTAACTATATACATATAGAAAATAATATACAGTTATATATATGCTACATGTGTATATATACTTAAAATAATATATTATTATTCAATGTAATATGCATTTTAAAGATTAGGTCGGTGCAAAAGTAATAGCAGTTTTTGCCACTAAAAGTAATGACAAAAACCCCAATTATCTCAACCTAATATATGTTCTATATTTTTCTACATATATGTTATATAAGTTTTAAATATAAACCTTCTCCAACACTGTTTTGGAAACAGGTGTGATGCAATTAATACATTTCTGCATGAGTAGCTTATTCTTTCTCCCTTAGCAGCACAGTAGTTTCCTAGAATAATCTCTTGGAGGGACACTATGTTCAGGAGGGGTTCTCTGAAGACAAGGATGGGCATTTGGCCTCTGAGGACGCAGGTGCCACACGGTGCCCACACATCACCACAGAAACGGACACCAATGCTGCTTTGAACAAGACCTATTTCAGAGCCCATGTTGATTAGGAGAATCTAATTTACATGACTTCTGAGTCTCTAGAATTTCTCTGTAACATCACTAGGCTCAGTTGTTTTGAGTTGAGCCAAGCAGTGACTGGACAAAAATACTGTCCTGGCCTCTGGGGATGAAAGCGGATGCTGTGCCAGGGGGTCACTCTATGTTTAGTGGGACACTCTCCTTGTGAAGGTGTCTCCCTGGGCCGGCCGTCCCTCCCTGTGTAGTGGGACACTCTCCATGTGAAGGTGTTTTCCCACCTTCCTGGCTGTCCCTCCCTGTGTAGCAGGGCACTCCCCCTGCGCAGGTGTCTCTCATTCTGCTTTCATGCCTTTCTCATGTCCCAGCTGTGGGGAGGAGCCCTTGGGCCGGGCATTCTTCAGAGCTGAGTCTTCAGAGCTGAGTGCAGCAGTGGAGCTTAGTCTTGTTGAGCAGCCGCTGCTTACGGCACAAACACACTCATACCCTTTAAATTGTTCTCTCCAAAGAGCCATTTCTGCTTTCAAAAATAGGACCATGGCGGATATTAGTTTCCAGAAAATGCTTTTTAGGACGTCTTCCCAGCACAGAGCACCACCCTGTTGTATTCTCCGGAGGCTTTTCCAGCTACCGGATGCTTCCAGGAACGTTGGCTGGCTGCATAACAGTATGGGTGTCAAATGCATTGCGGTGATGTGCCGCAGGACGGAGCAGCTGACTGGAATTTCATAGCCTCACACCCAGCCCCGCAGCAAGTCCCAATGCCTTCCCTATCCACATGGAAATCGCTGACATTAGTGTCAGATGCGTGTGATAAATAACAAAGATAAGATAACTGTCTTTAGAAGGCACCTATTAAAATAAAAAACTCATCTTACTCTGTTAGCACTTCTATAGGACTTGTTTTTCAAACCAGCTTTTGATATGGTTTGAAGTAAAGTACCCTGAACCTCGGAGGCAGCACAAAGTTAGAGCTCAGAGAGGGGTGTGTGGGACTTGGCTTGAGCTGCGGCTCCAGGGGGCAGTGACAAGAATGTGGCCCTCTGGGCTGGGTGGACTCTGCTTCAGGAACCCAACAAGCACATGCTCACAGCACCTGCCATGGGCCCGTCCCTGCCATGGGCACAGCCAGGGAAATGTCACTGCCTCTGCTGTAATGAGAGTGCAGGCAGGCAGCCCCTGCCCCCGCCCCCGCCCTGCCCACTCTGTGGCCCCTCAGTCGCTGATGCTCCCTGGAGTCCGGCCGGAGCCTCTGCTTCCCGCCATGGCCTCTCCTGCCGGCTGGTGTCACTCAGCCCCACGGTCCTCCGTGTTCTCTGTAGACAAATGACCCCAAACTCTCGTCTCTACTCCGGAGGCCTCTCCTGAGCTCCACACTTGTGACACGTCATGTTCCAGCTCAGATGTCTCACAATGTCTGGACAAGAGGTAACAGGAGGCACCTCTGATGCCTGGGAGAAACGCACCAGCATCTGCAGCCGGCCCCGCATCCAGGGCACCACACCCGCCCGCGGCCCTCACCAGAGCCTGGAGGTCCAGCTTCACTCCTGCTGCAGAGGCTGTAGCACACCTGAAATCTCCTCCAACTGGACTTTCTAGTCTGCTGTGTTTTCCTGCAGGCCCTCACGGTGGTTTCCCGGCGGAGACACTGAACTGAGGAGACAGAGGAGGGAGGTGCCTCAGGGCGGCATGTGGGGCTCACGTCCCAGACCACGTGTGGAACTTGTGAACACCAGACACTGAGTCCTTCCAGCAGCTCACCGGGTGCTACTCTTGTTGTTCTGCACGTGAGGAACCTGTCAGAGAACTTCACTGACCCCAGTGATACAGATGATGGCTACGGAGTGTTAGCTCCTGTTCTAGGAATAGAGAATCTGTCGGTGAACAGCAGAAGGCCACATTCAAAGGATCACAGGACTGGATCGTAGGAGGAGCTCTAAGAGTGACTGACCTTGGGTTCTCTCTGGCGGCAGCGACCCAGGAGACACCCTGCAGGGAATACGGAAGCCTCAGCCCCAGCTCTGACTCCATGTGCTTCACCACAGCCATGATGCTTCTCAAACGTCCGTTGGCATCAGGAGAAAGGACAGATCAGGGTGTGACACGGCCCACAGTCGCCTCTCACCACGACGGAAGGATGGGTGCGTTTGTGATTGCACGCTTCATCAACGGGATTCTCCAGGGGGAGGCTGAGGTGAGCCTTCCAGAATCTTTTCTGCAGTCAGTTTCCATCTCTGTGTAGGTCTGTAGAATCATCCCTCAATGAATTGCCAGTTTGGTAGGTGGGCGGTTGACATGAAGCAACACTCCTGCTTTATCAGTCGCCTGGATTCCATTCAAATTGCAAACCTCTTCTGGCTTTGTACATTTCATTCCCTATTACTTCTTTCCATTAAAAAATTCAGAATGTTACATTGACTCATGGTAAAAATGTTTTATGATCGGACAAAACCTTTAGTTGAAAATAAAATTGTTCACTTATGCAGGGATGCTATGCCCTGAAAAAAATAAGCTGAAGAATTGGAGAGAAAAGCCTCCTTCAAAAACTGCCCCCAGCTTTGACTGAGGTCACAGGATCTCCTGGAAAACACAGTGAGGGTGTGAACAGGGGCCAGGGGAGATTCTCTGTGCTTCTTCAGCCCCCGCTGTGGAGGGCGGACAGGAACGGGCCGTGCTAGGATGAAAGCAGAGTGGGGCACTGGCCCTGGACTCCAGCTGCAGGGCCAGGAGGGGCCTCAGGAGGAGATGGCGTTTAAATTAGAACATGATGGGCATGCGTCGAGAATTTAACAGCAAAGAAGCTTGGAGGTTATTGTAGCCTAAAGAGTCACGGGTGAGTCACAGGCTGGACTAAATAGTGGGTTTTTACTACAGTGTTATTACTTCAGGAAAATAAGAGGAAACACTAATACTTGCTGAGGGTGACATATTAAACCAAAGCGCAGGGGAGGTTAAACAGATTGCGGTGACTGGCCAAAAATACAATGTCAAAATAAGGAGTTATTGCTGCTTAACTCAAAGAAATGCCAGGGTGACGTATTCACCATGAGAGTGGGGCTTGGGGAGCAGGAACAAGGCAGTGACAAAGGTTAGTGTGAACAGGAGTAGGTGAAGAATAAGCCACTATCTTCTCAATAAATAACTACCCAATGTAGTCCCCCAAATTCTATCCATGGAGTATGTAGTAAAAGTGTTATTTGAGGTCAGTGGATTCTTAAATAACTAATCTTGGGAATATTAACTCCATTTAAAAAAGTCAGATCCCAAGACACATGATACACTACTCAGATAGAAATCTGCATGCTGTAAAAAGCAGTGTGATTAGAACTAAATATTTGAAAAAATATATAATCTTACATTTTCCATAAGCTGCAAGGAAAAAAAAATAAATGTTTTTCACAATAGCTAAAAGACTTTGTATGGCCAAGTAACAAACCAAGATAAAATATATGCAGCCTGTGTAACTGTGCACGCCTTAGCCTCCCTGCCTCCAGCCTCTACCCTCCCTGCTTCCACCCTCCAGCCTCCCACCTCCCTGCCTCCCGCCCTCCCACCTCCCTGCCTCCCGCCCTCCCACCTGCCTGTCTCCTACCCTCCCACCTCCCTGCCTCCCACCCTCCAGCCCGCTGGCAGGTGGCCCCTCCTCTACACAGCCTCCCAGGAGGAGAAAAGAGGAGACAATACCTGATAATACCTGGAAGGTGATATTAAGTAAAAAAGGGAAAATACATAAATTCACAATTTAAAAAAGCAGAGTGCTCAATAAGCACGAGATGATGTTCAGCTCGTAAATATAAGAAACTAAACATAAAACTAACAATATCATACCATCTTTTCTCTCCTAGGATTGGAAAATATTTTTTAAGTGACAGTTACTTGAGTTGGTTGTGATGTGCACTGTTGGCACCAACGTGGACAGACGACCGTTTGACAGGATCCATGAAAATAAAAAGGCATGTTTGTAACTGGACAAAAAATGCTCTATTTTAGAAATCTTTTCCTCAGAACCTGATCTTACTGGACAAATCTGTACATTTATGACTCTTCACCTTTTTATTTATCTTTTACAAGTTTTGGCTCCGCCATGTATACACATGCTTAAAACTAAAAACAATGTATAATGTGCACAGAGGAGAGAGTTGCTTCGTTACCCCCATAACGGCTCATCTCTGCCAAGACCAGGATAAACCCTTTATTAGTTTTTGCAGAGTTTTTAGACAAATACAGCAAATGAAAATACATAGTTAGGGTGGTTTGGAAATTGCAGACCCATGCTTCTGTAAAAAAAACAAACCTGTGAAGTAAAGCACGGCTTTCATTTGCAGTCCCCTAAGTGAAGCCTGATGGTCAAGTGCTGCGTCCTGAAGGTATCTGGTTAATCTCTCTGCAGGCTGCCCACCCCAGTCCCATAGGTATGGTTGTCATTCATTTGAAATACAGGTCTGTTCATTTGCTTCTGTTTGCACACCATTTGGGCATTTCCACCCACCTGCGTTGTTTCTTTTATATAGTTCTAAAAAAACAATACAAATGGTCTGTTCAATGAAGGGATGTATTTGTGGGATAGGTATGTGAAATTTAACGTGGTTCTCAAAGCACAAAAAACCCTACTGAGAAGCATCCTGCAACCAACTTTTCTATTCTGTTCCCAGCCCCATCCGTGACAAGCTTGGCCTTCCGCTCTCTGTGTCTGTGTTCTACAATTAAGCAAATACATGTATCTTATTTTCAATATTTTACATACATTGTGAAATACTTTAGACATATTTTGTACTGTTTCCCACGTAGTAATATATCCTGGAAATCAGTTTTAGTCACTTCCTGTGGCTCTTTCTCTCCTCTTTATTTTATAGCTCTTTTCTATTCCACTGTGCAGATGCCACACAATTTCCTCACCCACTCTCCAAGGCATAGACGTTTAGGTCATTTTCAGTAGTTTTCCATTTCAGTGAGGCAGGCAGTAACCATGTGTTTGTGTTTTATATTGTTGCAGGTGTATCTTCAGAAAGAATTCCTATTGTTGCAGGTGTACCTTCAGAAAGAATTCCTAGGTGAGGCATGCTCATTCAAAACGTACATGCGTACCTTGCCAAATGATAGATATTGCCAAATGTTCATTCAAAGAGTTTTCCTAGTTTCCATTCCCACTTGCAACCCTATCACAGCATTTATTTCCCCACAGCCTCACCAGCACTGTGTGTTGTCACCATTTTCTCCAAATTAATTAGGTAAGAAATGGTATCTCAGTGTAACTTCTATTTGCATTTCTCAAACTATGAGTGACCTTTGACTATCTTTTCATATATTTAAGGGACATCCCCCCACACACACACTTTTTTTTTCAGATGGAGTCTCGCTCTGTTGCCCAGGATGGAGTGCAATGGCACCATCTCGGCTCACTGCAACCTCCACCTCCTGGGTTCAAGTGATTCTCCTCCCTCAGTCTTCCGAGTAGCTGGGATTACAGGTGCCCGCCACCACGCCCGGCTAATTTTTGTATTTTTAGTAGAGACAGGGTTTCGCCATGTTGGTCAGGCTGGTCCCAAACTCCTGACCTCGTGACCCACCCACCTTGGCCTCCCAAAGTGCTGGGATTACAGGCGTGAGCCACTGCGCACAGCCCATCCCCCTTTTTAATAACACCTTTGTTAAGACATAATTTACATATCATTCAGTTATCCCTGTTTATTGTTTGTGTGTTTATTTTCTTTCCAACTTTAATTTTAGGTTTGGGTGTACGTGTGCAGTTTTGTTACATGGGTAAATTGCACGTCACAGAGGTTTGGTGTATAGATGGTGTACAGATTATTTCGTGACCCAGGAAATAAGCATAGTACCTGACAAGTTGTTTTTTTATCCTTGCCCTCCTCCTACCCTCCACCTTCAAGTAGGACCCACTGTCCTGTCCTTCTTTGTGTTCATGTGTTTTCAATATTTAGCTCTTATTTATAAGTGAGAAGATGCAGTATTTGGTTTTCTGTTTCTGTGTAAATTCGGTTAGGATAATGGCCTCCAGCTGCATCTATGTTGCTGCAAAAAAAAAAACATGATTTCATTCTTTTTTATGGCCGTGTGATCTTCTGTGGTATATATGTTCCACATTTTCTTTAACCAGTCCACTAACGATGAGCATTTGGGTTGATTCCATGTCTTCGCTATTCTGAATAGTGCTGCAATGAACATACACATGCATGGATCTTTATGTTAGAATGATTTCTATTTCTTTGGGTTTATCCACAGTAATGGGATTGCTATGGTAGTTCTAAGTTCTTTGAGAAAACTACAAACTGATTTACACAGTGGCTGAACAAGTTTACATTCCCACTAGCATTGCATAATATTTCCCTTTTCTCTGCAGCCTCACCAGCATCTATTATTTTTTGACTTTTTCTTAATAGCCATTCTGACTGGTGTAAGATGGTATTTCACTATAGTTTTGATTTGTATTTCTCTAATTATTACTGATGTTGAACATTTTTTTCATATGTTTGTTGGTCATGTTTATGTCTTGTTTTCAGAAGCGTCTGTTCATGTCTTTTGTCTCTTTATTAAAGGGGTTGCTTTTTGCTTATTTTCTTACAGATTCTAGGTATTAAACCATTGTCAGATTCATACTTCGCAAACATTTTCTCCCACTCCACAGGTTGTCTGTTAACTCTGTTGATAGTTTCTTTTGCTGTGCAGAAGTTCTAGTTTAATTAGGTCTCATTTGTCAATTTTTGGTTTTGTTGCAATTGCTTTTGGTGACTTTGTCATGAAATCGTTGCCAGGGCTTACATCCAGAATGGTATTTTCTAGGTTTTCTTTCAGGGTTTTTATAGTTTTAGGTTTTATATTTAATTCTTTAATCAGTCTGGAGTTGATTTTTGTATATGGTGAAAGGAAGAGGTCCGGTTTCCATTTTCTGCATATGGCTAGCTGGTTATCCCAGCACCATTTACTGAATAAAGAGTTATTCCTCCCTTGCTTGTTTTTTTTTCTTTTCTTTCTTTCTTTTTTGTTTTTGTTTTTGTTTTTTTTTTTGTAATTTTGTTAAAGATCAGGTAATTATATGTGTGACGCTTTATTTCTGGGTTTTCTAACCTGTTCCATTGGTCTGTGTCTGTTTTTACACCAACACTACACTGTTTTGGTTACTGTAGGCTTGTAGTATAGTTTGGAGTCAGGTAGTGTGATGCCTTTGGCTTTGTTCTTTTTGCTTAGGATTGCTTTGACTATTTGGGCTTTTTTTTAATTATTCCATATGAACTTTAGAATTCTTTTTTCTAATTCTTTGAAAAACGTCATTAGTGGTTTGATAGGAGTAGCATTAAACCTGTAAATCACTTTGGGCAGTGTGGTCATTTTAACAATATTAATTCTTGCTATCCATGAGCATGGTATGTTTTTCCATTTGTTTGTGTTGTCTCTTTTCTTTCAGCAGTGTTTTGTAATTCTCATTGCAGAGATTTTTCACCTCCCCCTTCTTTCTAGCTGCTTCTAATATGTTTTCTTTCATGCTGACCTTGGAGAATCTGATGACTCTGGGTCTTGGGGTTGGTTGTCTTGTATGGTATCTCACAGGGGTCCTCTGCATTTCTTGAATGTCAGCCTCTCTAGTGAGGTTGGGGAAATTTTCATGGACAATATCCTCACATATGTTTTCCAAGTTGCTTGCTTTCTCTCTCTCTCTTTTGGGGATGCCAGTGAGTCACAGCATTGGTCCTTTCACATAATCCCATATTTCTCATACATTTTGTTCATTCTTTTTAAATTTCTTTTTTAAACTTTTGTCTGAGTTGATTTGAAAAACTGGTCTTTGAGCACTGAGATTCTTTTCTCAGCTTGATCTGTTAGGCTATTAACACTTCTGCTTGTGTTATGAAACTTTTGTAGTGAGCTTTTTAGCTCTGTCTAAATGTAGTTCTTTCTTAAAATGGCTATATTATCTTTTAGCTCTTATATTATTTTCTTGGATTACTTATATTTCCTGGATTGGATTTTGACTTTCTCCTGCATCTCCATGATTTCTGTTTCTATCCATATTCCGAATTACATGTCTGTTATTTCAGCCTGATTAAGAACCATTGCTGGAAAGCCAGTCCAGTCATTTGGAGGTAAGTAGACACTCTGGCTTTTAGAGTTACCAGAGTTCTTGTGCTGATTCTTTCTCATCTGTGTGGGCTGATGTTCCTTTCATCTTGGAAGCTGCTGTCATTAGATGGGGTTTATTGCTTTTATCTCCTTTGATGCGCTTGAGGGTTTGACTGTAGTGTAAGTTGGGTTCAGTCAACAGGCGTTATTTCTGGAAGATTTCAGGGAGCCAAGGCTCAGCTCAGCACTCCTGGGCTGCATGATCTCACCCTAGGGTCTGGTACCGGGGCCACAGCTTTGTTCTCTGGCCGCCTGAGGTTAAGCAACTGCTGTACTAGAGGAGCTGAGCTGTTCCCAGTCTGTTGGCAACAATACTCCAAAAGGGGCTGCCAGCCAAAGCATTTCATTGAGGCAGTGGCAGCAGGATCTACACTTGTGTGTGCATGCCAGAGGCAGCAGCAGCCTGCTGTTTTAAAATGTGAAGTTAGAGTTTGGTTTCTGTGTGTGTTTTTTTAGTATGTTCAGAGTGTGCAACCTTCACCAGTAACAACCTTTTAATCACCTAATGAACATGCACTGCTCATTTCTCTCTCAGTCCAGACACTGCCACAAGCAATGCACTTTCTATCTCTGTAGAGTTGCCTGTTTAGGATGTTTTAATCAAAGGGAATCACACAATCATTTGTGACTGGCTTTTTTCACTCAGCATATTGCTTGCAAGGTTCCTCTGTGTGGTAGCAGGAATAAGTCCTTTATTCCTATTTCAGAAAAATATTTTGTTGTGTGACTACAACATATTATATTTATCCACTTATTATTTGTTGAACATTTGATTTGTTTTTGCCTTTTGAATTTGTTCAATAAGACTTATATGTTTTTGTAAACATATGTTTTCAATTCTCTTGAATATATACCTAGAAGTGGAATTACTGGATTGTATTGTAACTCTGTGTTTATCATTTTAAGAAAATGTCAAAGCTGAACTATTTTCCAAAATGGTAGCACACTTCCTGAACACCAATTAACCATATATGTAAGGGATTATTTCAGAAATCTACATGTCCAGTGATTTATGTGTCTCTTTTGCCATTTCCGTCCTGTCATGATAACTGAAGCTTTGTAGTAAATTTTGAAATCAAAAAGTGTGAATTTGTCAAATGTATTATTTTAATATTGTTTTGGATATTCTGGATTCTTTGCATTTTCCTATAAATTTTAGAATTATAGCACAGTTAAAAGCCAGTTAGAATTTTGACAGCAATTACATTAAATTTGTAGATAAATTTGGAGAATATCACGACATTAACAAGGTTAAATCTTGCAATCAGTAGCATGGGGGTCTTCCATGTATTTGATTCTCTGTAATTTCCTTTTACAATGTTTTATAGTTTTTTACTATACAAGTCTTACACTTATTTATGTTAAATTTAAACATTAATATTTTATTGTCTTTATACTTTTTTTAAAGATTTCTAAATTTTATTTTGAAATTATTTTATTTCTAGGATACAAAAGTGTAATTAATTTTTGCATATTGATCTTGTATCCTGGCACTGAGTTTTTTAAGTTCCTTTTTTTTATAATTTTTCAAAAAATTTTTTTACGTACAAGACCATGTAATCTGCAAATAGATACAGTGTTATTTATTCCTTTCCAACCTTGATCAGTGTATTTTCATAAAATGGTGTTGAATTTTGTTAAAAGACTTTTTTACATCAATTAAAATGATCATGTGTATTTTGGCCTTTCTTCAATCAATATGGTATGTTACTCTTAGCTTTTGTGTATTTGATAACAGTCATCCTTACAGGTGTGAGACAATATCTCATGTGGTTTTAATTTGTATTTCCCTTATGATTAATGACGTTGAGCACCTTTTCATGTACCTCAAGGCCATTTTTATGTCTTCTTTGGAAAATTGTTCAGGTTCTTCACCTATTTTTTGAGTTGTTTTGTGACAAATTGTTGTTGTTTTCCTGCTGTTTAGTTGTGGGAGTTCTTCATAAATTTTGGATATTAACCCCTTATCAGGTATGTGGTTTGCAATTATTTTTTCCCATAAGGTGACTTTTTATTTTATTGATTGTTTCCTTTGCTATACAGAAGCTTTTTGATTCCAGGTAGTGTTATTTATTTATTTATGGTTTTGTAGTATAAGTGTTTGATATAATATTTAAAAAATATATTGCCAAGGCCAATGCTAAGAAATTTTTTTCCTCTACTTTCTATTCTAGAAGTTATAGTTTCAGGTCTTCCATTTAGGTCTTTCATTTATTTTTAATTAACTTTTGTGTATGGTGTGAAATATGCATCCAATTTGATACTGTTTCATGTGGAAATCCAGTTTTCCCAGAACCATTTATTGAAGAGACTGTTTCCCATTGTGCCCTTTTGGAGCCTGTATTAGTTATGGCTTTCTAGAGGGACAGAACTAATGGAATATATATAAAGGGGAGGTTATTAAGTATTAACTCACATGATCACAAGGTCCCACAATAGGCCATTTGCAGGCTGAGGAGCAAGGAGAGCCCGTCAGAGTTTCAAAACTGAAGAACTTGGAGTCCAATGTTCAAGGGCAGGAAGCATCCAGCACAGGAAAAAGATGTAGGCTGGGAGGCCAGGCCAGTCTCTCTTTTCATATTTTTATGCCTGCTTATATTCTAGCAGTGCTGGCAGGTGCTTCGATTGTGTCCACCCACATTAAGGGTGGGTCTGCCTTTGCCAGCCCACTGACTCAAATGTTAATCTCTTTTGGCAACACCCTCACAGGCACACCCAGGATCAATACTTTTTGTTCTTCAATTCAATCAGGTTGACACTCGGTGTTAACCATCACAGAGCTCTTGTCATAAATTGGTTGATCATATATGTTTGAATTTATTTCTGGTCACTGTGTTCTGCTCCCTTGGTCTAGGTTTCTGTTTTTATGCCAGCGCCATGCTGTTTTGTTTATTATAAATTTGTAATATGATTTTAAATCAGAAAATGTGATGATTCCAACTTTGTTTTACTTTTTGGAGGGGATTTTGTCTGGTGTTAGTGTAGCAAACTTCAGTTCTTTCAGTTGATGTTTTCATGGTGTTTGTTTTTCTATCCTTTTAATATCACCCTATTTGATTCTTTTAGTCTGAAGTGTTTTTCTTGCAGACAAGATATAGCTCAACTATTTTTAATTCATTCCAAAAATCTCTGCTTTTCAAAATAAAATGTTTAACCCATTTAAATTAATTTAAATTACTGATAAGGTAGGATTTATATCTTTCATTTTGCTGAGTTGCTTTTGTATATTTCTGTCTTTTTTTTATCCTGTTCCTTCATGGCTATTTACTTTTAGGTTAAGTAGATAGTTTCTAGTGTGCCATTTTAAGCTGTTTCTTTTACTGTATTTTAAAAATTATTTTCTTAGTGGCTTCCCTGGGGATTAAAATAACATACTAACTAAAATAATATTGTTTATATTAATACCAACTTAATTTCAATACTATTCAAAAATTTGTTCCAACAATGCTCTTTTAAATTTTTCTTCTTTTTGCTATTATTGTCAAACAACATTTTTATACAATAGAAATCCATCAACATAGTTTTATAATTATTAGTATTTATGCTTTATTTCAGAAGAGGATCATAAGCAAAATGATTATTTTGGCATTGATCAAACAAACATCATTAAACCCATCTGTTCTTGTACATATCTTATATGAATTTGTATCTTTATACAAAGGACATATCTGTGTCCATATCTATTGTATTATTCATCTTTCCTGGTGGATTCCACTTACTGCCTGCTGTTCTTTCACTTCAGACTGAACTGCCCCTCCCGGTTATTTATGGTAGAGCACGTTTGATAACAATAATTGTTTTTTTGTTCTGAGAATGATTTATTTCTCCTTCATATTTTAAAGAAAGCTCTGCTGCACATAGAATTCTTGATATTTTGTTTTTAGCGTTTCAAATATGTTTTCTCACTGCCTTCTGGTGCCCATGTTTTCTGATAAGCCAATTGTTAATCTTATTGATAATACTTTCATATGATGCATCCAGGTTGTCTTGGCACTCTCCACATTTTCTGTTTCTTTTGGGTGTTTAGTTTGACTACAATGTGTGTAGGTGTGCATTTCTTTTAGTACATTCTGCTAGGAGTTCATCGAGATTTTTAAATGTGCAGATGAACCTTTTACATCAAATTTTAAAAGTTTTGGCCATTATTTCTTCAAATGTTCTGTATGATTATTTCTCTCTTTCTTTCCTCTCTTAATGGGACACCCATTGGTCAATGTTAGGTATCATGTGTACTGAACTGAAATGCCTGTGTGCACAAGTCTTTACTAAACTGAAATACTTGTGTGCCTCCAAAATTTATGTGTTGAAATCCTAATCCCGACAATGTGATAATATCTGGAGGTGAGGCCTTTGGGAGGTAATTAGGTCATGAAAATGGAGCCCTTGTAAATGAGATTTGAGCCTTTATAAGAGCAAGTCAGACAGCTAGCTGCTGTTCCTTCCACCATGTGAGAACACAGCAAGAAGGCACCATATGTGAGCCAGAAAGCAGGACTTCTTCAGACACGGAATCTGCTGGTGTCTTGATCTCAGACTTCCCACCCTCCAGACTGTGGGAAATAAATTTCTATTGTTTAAAAGCTGTATAGTACATATTTTGTTAAAACAACCTTAATGGACTAAGATTTTTTAAATGGTACCAAGAAATGGGGGTGCTACTGTAAACAAATATCTAAAAATGTGGAATTGGCTTGGCTTTAGAACTGGTAATGGATAGAGGCTGGAAGAGTTTTTAGGTGCATGCTGAAAAAACCTACATTGCCATGGATGGACTATTAAAGGCAATTTGGTGAGAGCCCAGACAGGAAAAAGAAAGCCTGAAGAGAAACACCCAGTTGTCTTAGAGGACACTTACGCAATCCTGAACAAAGTCGCAGAAATATGGCTGGCAAAAAGGCCATTCTGATGAGGTCTCAGATGGAATGAGAAACATGTTATTAGAAACTGGAGGAAAGGCCATCTTTGTTATAAAATGGCAAAGAACTTGGCACAATTGTGTTCATGTCCTAGTGTTTTGTGGAAGGTAGAAATCTCAAGGAACAAAGATGAGTATTTAGCTGAGGAGATTTTCATACCAAGTGTTGAAGGGGTTGTTTGGTCCCTCTTGATGACTTACAGTAAAATTTAAAAAGAGAAATCACTTGAAGATGGAATTATTAAACAAAAAAGAACTAGAATATAAAGATTTAGAAAATTATCAGCTGATCCATGTTGCAAATAAATGAGAAAGCATGCTTGAAAGAGAACACTAAGGGTGTGGCTCAAGTGCCCTTTGATAGGGAGATTAGTAGCAGTGTAAACTATGAACTGCCTTAGCCACCTCAGCAGAAAAACTGTCAGTTTGATCTGACAGTGAAGGAGATGAGAAGGAACAAATGAAGGCTGTTGGATTTCTTGGATTTTATAGAATAGGACTATAGCACTATTCTTTAAGACAAAGGAAGAAAGACCCCAAAACTAATTCAGGGATTATCAGGACTGCCTCCCCCATTTTGAAAAGGGGGACCATCACCTAATTTCCAACAGGCCAGATGATCTTTACCCAAAGACATTGGGGCAGAGCCCTTAGGGTGCAATTCCTTCTCCTAGGGTACAGAAAGGGTTGTTGCCACTCCAGTAGGTCCATAAGGCAGGAAAACCACCTCATTGACAGGGTGGGAAGTGTACAAAATTAAGCCGAAAAGGACTTTCTCCAGCCTTAGGATCTCATAAAGTTTGCCTTGCTAGATTTTGGACTTGCTTGGGACCCATCACCACTGTTTTCTTTTCTAGTTCTCCCTTTTGGGAGAAAGGGGTAACTGTGTCTGTCCCATCATTGTATTTTGGAAGCCCATACTTTTTAATTTATGAATTTATCATGCAGAGAAATTTTGCCTCAGAATAAGTAGTGTACATCAAATCTCACCTATATTTGACTTAAATAATATTTTAATAAAACTTTGGACATTAGATTGCAGACCAGTTGCTGAAACAGGTTACAACTTTTGGGCTGTTGGAATGAAATGAGTGTCTTTGGTATGTGAGAAGGACATACATTTTGTGGGGCAAGAAAGCAAAATTTGCAATTAACTGAATATTTCTGTCCCCCCAAATTCATATGTTGATGGTATTCAGAGGTGGGGCTTTTGAGAGAATTAGGTCATGAGTATGAAACCTTCATGAACTGAATGAGTGCCCTGATAACAAGAGTCCAGGGAGCTGGCCAGTGCTCTTTCCACCATGTGGGGTTACAAAGAAGTCAGCAGCCTGCAACTAGGAAGATGACCCTCACCAGAATTCAACCACGATGTCACCCTGGTCTCAGACTTCCAGGCTTCAGAACTGTGGGAAGTAAAATTGTTGTTGTTCAGCCACGTAGTTTATCGTATTTCATTACAGTACCTGAACTGACTAAGACAGTGCCCCAAAGTTTGAGTCTATTTATTTATCTTTTATTTTCTCTCTTTCTCGGACTGAATAATCTCACTTGAAGTATCTTCAAGTTTGCTGATTCTTTCTTCTGCCATCTCAAATGTGCTGTTAAATCACTTTAGCAAGATTTTATTTCAGTCATTAAACTTTTCAACTCTAGAATTGGAATTAAAAAAAATAATTTCTTTTTTTGAGTGGTATTATATATGTGGGGAGCCATTTATCTCATGCTTGTTCAATTCTTTGAACGTGATATAATTTAGTTGTTCTATTAGAATTATATCTCATTTAAATTATGTGTCTAGTAAATCTAACATCTGTGCTTCCTCAGGACAGTTTCTTTCCACTGCTTGCTTTCCTGGGGATGGGCCATACTTTCCTGTGTTATATGCATGCCTCATGATTCTTTGTTGAAACTAAATATATATTTTTTTTAACTTGTCCATTCTGGAAACTAAAGCTCCCAATCCGTGTGGTGGTGTTCCTCTTTGTTGTGGTTGCCGTCATTGCTGTTGTTGCTGTTTGCTTGTCAGTGATCTTCCTGGTCTAATTCTGTAAAGTGCGTGTTCCCCACTTTGTGTGAACACAGAAGTTATGTTCAGTTATCCTCATTGTTAGCAAATGATTCAACCAAGATTTCTTAAGCCTCTTTCATCAATGTCTCCCACCCTTTGCAAAGGGCTTCCAATGTGAGATGGGGCATGCCTTCATTCAACACACCGACTGTACGTCTATGCCTTGGCCTTCGCCTCCTCCTTGTGAAGAGCTTCAGGATCAGCCTAAGGTAAGAGATGAGGACTTGTGTCTTTTCTGAGTTGTACGCAGCCCTGCAATCACATAGCTGTCTATATTCCCTGGAGCATGCAGATGCTTCTCAATGCCCTGTGGACATCTTACTTCCCAGATCTTCCCAGTAAGATTCTTGGCCATCCTCTCGTTTGCAACAGTGGGATCACCTCTTTAGGTAAGTGCAGTTGTAAACAATTTCCATTGATTATTTTCAGTAGATTCCCTGGACATAGAATAAAGATTTTCTCACTGAGTGAGGTGAAATAATGACAATTTCTGAGAATGTCACAAATACTTTCTGGTTGTTTGCTAATGTGTGTATAGTGTTTTGTCATGAACTTGTGAAAATATTATGAATAATCAAATTTATCAATCTTTTATTGCATCTCAATTTTTAGTTGTAGATACAAAATCTTCTCTTACCCATGTTAAAGGGGAATTTACTCATTTCTTTTTTCTAGTGCATGTATGGTTTTGCTTTTTTACATTTAGTTTCCTGATACATTTATAGTTTATTCTTGTGTATGGCATAAAATAAAGATCCAAGTTTACCTTTGTCCAAATGGAAAATTAGTTTTCCAATACATTTATTAAGAAGTCCATCTTTGTTTCAGTGATAAGAGATAGGATCTTTATTGTACACTAAATTATTGTATTTTGGGGTCTATTTCTGGAAATTTATTTCATTCCACTGTTCTATTTTCTATCTATGTACCTGTACCACACTATGTAAATTATAGAGGTTGCATGGCATGTTTTTTGTTTTTGTTTTTGTTTTTGTTTTTGTTTTGAGATGGAGTCTTGCTCTGTCACCCAGGCTGGAGTGCAGTGGCCGGATCTCAGCTCACTACAAGCTCTGCCTCCCGGGTTCACGCCATTCTCCTGCCTCAGCCTCCCGAGTAGCTGGGACTACAGGCGCCCGCCACCTTGCCTGGCTAGTTTTTTGTAATTTTTAGTAGAGACGGGGTTTCACCATGTTAGCCAGGATGGTCTCGATCTCCTGACCTCGTGATCCGCCCGTCTCGTCCTCCCAAAGTGCTGGGATTACAGGCTTGAGCCACCGCACTCGGCCTCATATGAAATAGATTTTTATAGAGGCCTGCAAAATATTCTCTGATGGTTTATTTTTTAATAATTTCATTTCAATACTTCTCTTTGTGCATGTGTATCTGTACATCTATATATATATCTGTATCTATGTCTATAGCTCACTTTGTGTGTGTGTGTCCTTTATTTGAAAAATACAGAATTATTATTTATTAATGAAAGCTACTACTTTTCTAATTTCTACTTTATTCATTTTTTATCTATATTATTTCTTCATTTGAGCTTTCTTTGTTTACTTTGCTGTCTTTTTTAAACATTTAAGCTGATAATTTAATTCATTTTATTGTTTTATTTGTATTGAAAAAACATTAAGAACTATGGATTTTCCTCTGATTGCTGCTTTAAATATATCCCATATAGTATGATTTTTTGAGAAATTAAATACTTTCATATTTATTCATTAATTTCCCATCTTTGCCACTAGCTTTGTTGTAAGCTTAGCTTTCTAATTAGATATGTAAACAATACACCATTGGCCATTGATTGATGTTTTTACAAATATCTGTTGGCGAATGAAAGTTATCCTTTAGTATGTTATTCAAAAAATTCTAAAGTATACAGAATTCCCTAAGTTCTTGTATGTTTAAAACTTGAAGAAAGTCTTGACTGAATATATTTGTTTTGCTTTACATTTTCTTTCCTTTTTATTTTACTTATGCTTCATTATTATCTTACACATAATTGTGCCTTGTAAATTATTTGATCTTTTGACCTGAAGGCTTTGAAGACTTTTTTCTTTGAGATCTAAGAGTTTTGTTGGGATGTATTGTTGTTGGTCTATCCGGGTCAATTTTCCTGCTAATCTAGTGTATCTTTAAATATATAGACTAATAGCTTCTTTTGCTTTGGGAAGGTTTTCTCAGATTATAATTTTAAATATTTGTTATATTAAATAGCTTTGTTGTATTTGCCTTCATGGATTCCAATTATATGTATGTTGTTTCAACCGTTTTCACCATAATCATTTTTACTTCTTCATTTTCTCATTTTCATTGTATTTCCCTACATTTATTCAATATGTCTTGGTAACTTTTCATTTTAGGCTATTTTCCATGGTGCACTTTGCTTTCTTTTTCTGAGATAACTTTGTTTTCAGCATTTTCTTCCTGTGTTCAATCAACTGTCATTTCATTCTCATTGTGGTTTTTCCTCTTTTTTTAATTTTTGTTTTACAGTGTCTAGATGTTTTTATATCTCACAAATAATTGTTTAAGGATAATTAATGTAGTTGGAAATATGGGGTTAAAATTTTATTCTGCTTCATGTTTCTTTTGGGGGTTTAAAGAGCAAACTGAATATTGTTTTTGGACTACTAATTTTAATGTAGTAGCTTTATTGAAATTAACATATTTTAAAATTAATTTTATGGATTTGAGGGTGGTTTATAAGATTCCTAATTCAATAGCACCCTCTTCTGTTCATGCAGTTAAGCATAGTTTCGTTAATGGATTTGGTGGTAGAGGGAGGGCTTGTGTTCTCTTTGACCATGTGGGACTTGAAACGTTGATCTTTTTTTCTTCCCATTTATCAACTCCCAAAGAGTGCTTCTCTCTTAGTGCTTTTGCTTTCTTCTCCCCTGCAAGCAATGCATTTCAAAGACTGCCCCTCAAATTATACTCACCTTAAGGGTCTTCCACTGCAGTCACTTCTTTAAAATACCATAATACCTTTTCATTATTTTCATATTTAGGATGATTTTTCTCTTTAGGACTGTGGTTTTAAATCCATCTTAAGCCCGATGCTACCTTCATTCCTCTTTCTTCTCTGTAGTTGTTTTTAAGCCCCTTCGCTCACCGCAAAGGCTTTTGGAAAAAGCATACAAAAATCTTACTTTAAAAAATTCTTTTTCTTACTTAGAAGTGACTTTTAAGTTTGAAATGATTCTGTGTCCAGTATGTTGAGTGTTTCCTTTTTTTTTTAGATTCATGTTATTGTTTTGTATTTTTGGAGATTATTTGGGGCGGTGCAGATTTCAGAAACTACCATTATTCCTGTTAAATATTTTAAGAAAACAATATTTTGCTTTTTAAACCAAATATTTTAAATTTTTATTAATTGTAAGAAATTTTCAAAGATTGGAACACACACTTTGTCAAAGAAGAAATACAAATACATAAACATGAAAAAATTGTTCCACATTATCAGTAATCTTAGGTAGCAGGTTAAAACAATGATAGACCATGAAACATTTGTAAGGTCATTAAAAATGCATTGCCAATGTTGGCCTAACGCCGCTGGTCTCAGGCACTCCTAAGTATGATAACTGAAAGTCTCAGTATATGGTGCGAATGTCAAAGATGTTCCTATATTTCATTTTAGCCATTTAACTTCCAGAAAGTTATTGTGATCAAATAATAAACAATGAACACAATATTTATCTATAATGGTGTTCTGAAGAACTGTTTATTGGCCAGAGTTGGAAATAAGAGTTGGTTAAATAAATCATGGTTCATATAATGCAAACTATGTACAGATAATGTTTAGAAAAATATTTAGTTATGATAAATATTACTCATAGTCTGTTGTTGACAAAAAGGGTACAAAACAGTGTGTATACAAGCATTCCGTTTTTCTTTAAAAAGTGTGCCTGTATGTATGCAGAAGAAAACAAAATATTACCAATAATTTTATCATGCTTGTACAGTTACTGCTGGGTTTTGTTTCATTTTTCTTTGTACTTTTAAGTTTGGGATATACCTTTTTCAATGAAAGTACGTAATTTTTAAAACAGAAACATGAATGAAAAACATAGAACACTTTCTAAATTCACTACTTCTGAACAAAGAATTCAAATAATTGTGACTTAATACTCCTAGGTTATCCTATAAAATTAACTCATGTGTCTCTGTTATCTACTGTAAAAATTAAAGGCATCACTTATTAATTTATTGATGCCAGAATATGTATGAGACAAATATTTCACATATTTATCTACTTTTAAAGATATATATGAAATTATTGATACAGATGGATTCTAGGAAGTGTTTTATAAGAAACAACAAAATACCCATCACTTACTGAAATGCTTTGGGCTGCGTTTGTGCGGCGCGGCCTCTTTCCACATTCCTCAGTGTCATTGCTCTCAGGTCATCAGGCTCTGATGGCCCCATCGGTCACACCGTCCTGTCAGTGAGCCATCCCCTCCCTAACCCCCATGAAGGGCCAGGTTTGTCTGCTCACATCAGCACCACATCCATCCCTGCACTGCCAGTTCCTCTGGCCCTGCAGTGCCTTTCTTTGTCCCCACGGGGAGCCCTGGTACCTACAGGGCTCCCAGCTGCCTCCCGGTCAACTGTGCTTGAATCAGGGGGCTCCTACCTACCTTCTGAGCTCCTAATACCTACCCAGCCTGAACCACAGGCTTTCAGTCTTAACCCTTCCTGCCCTGCCCTGCCCTGCCCTCCCTCCCTTCTAAATCCCTGGCCTCCAGGCTGCACTTCAGGCTCGGAACTCTGACTTGACGTTAGCAAGAAGCTATTGGGGCTGTTTCTCCATGGGCCTAAGTCAACCCAACATGTATCTAATTCACCTGGGCTGTGCCAGTGCCATCAGGTCTCCTGAGTCTGTTACAAACATGCGTTCATGCTCATCTGTTAAACACACACCACACACAACACATATCACACACCATACATACCACACATCACACACACCACACATCACACCACACACACCACACCCCACACACACCAGACATCACACATAACCAACACATCACACACCACACACACATTACACACACTACACACAACACACATCACACACCATACATCACAGCCCACATACGCCACACATCACACAGACATATCACAGGCCACACAGACACCATACACACCACACACCACATATCCCACCCCACATACACCACACACCACACACACATATCACATGCCATACAGACAACACACACACCTCACATCACACACCACACACACATCACACACCACACAGATAATGCCATACACCAAAAACACCACATATCACACAGACTGCACACCCCATACAACACACACCATACATCCCACACCAAACATCACACACACACCACCCACACATCACACCCACCACACACATCACACACACCACATACACAACATACACCCCACACCATACACATCTCACACAGCACATATGTCACATGCCACACACGCCACACATCATACACACATCACACACACCACAGACACTATACACATCACACACCACAGACACCACACACCACACACATCATATCACACACACCACACACCCCACACACCACATAACACAGACATCACATGCACACACAGCACACACACTACACACATCACACACCACACATCAAACTCACCACACACACCACATCACACACACCACACACTTCACATACCACATACATCACATGCCACCCACACATGCTACACACACCACATGCCACACACACCACACACACCACACATCACATACCACATGCAAACATCACACACCATGCACACCACATACACCACACTGCACATACCACACACACATCACACACACACCACACACACCACACCACACATCACACACCAGACACCACACACATCACACACCACACATCACACACACCACACACTAGACACCACATGCCACACACACCACACATTACACCCATCACACACCACACACACCAAATACCACACATATCACACACCACATACATCACACACCACACACACCACAAAAACCATACACACCACGCACTACACACATCACACAGCACAAACCACACACACCACACACTACAAACATCACACACCCTACCACACCACACACCCCACACAGCACACACACTCACGCTGAGCAACTATTAATATAGTAAGTCGGCTGCTGAGTGCCTCACTATGGAAAAGCAGGGAGCCCCTCAATTTACTTGCCCTCAGACACCGGCTTATGAACTTCACGTGCCTCTATTGCCTATAATGACAAAGTTTTGTGTGATTTCGGCACACTAGCTAGTGCTTACAGAATCTTCCAAAAGGCTTAAAAACAGCTTGTTACCAATAGGAATTAGGTCCAGGCAAAGTACAAAATAAAATAAAATCAGTTATAAAACTATACAACTGTGACAAGAAAACAGATTCCTATATATCTACAACACTCAAGTTTAATACATATTTTCACTTTTTATGTAGGGAATATTTTTACCACTCTGAAAAGTACAGAGAATAATTTTATAGTAATTTGCCAACTACTTGGAAAAAAACAGAAACACCTGAAAATTTAACATGTTTTCTTCTGATCTTTTTTTAAAGAAAATAAAACAAAGAGACACTGATATTCACATATACTCCCCCAATTACATTCCCAGCATCCCTTCCCCAGAGATAATCACTATAATGTGAAGTTGGTAAGTACCTGCTTTATAAAGTGCTTTACGCTTTGACTATACATGCAAGAAAAGGTTGACTTAAAACTAAGAGTTACATATATATACATACATCCACATTGCTGTGGGTAAGTTTACATGTCCCCACATGCGAACGGACATAGACGAGTACAGGTCATTCCTTGTTCACTGCCATGTGATACTCCAGTCTCTGTCGCTCATCGTTTCATCTACATCCTTGTCCATGGACGCTGTTCCATGGCCCACACTGCACCATGCACCCTTAGCTCGGGCTCCTTGTGCCTGACAGGAGCCCCTGCAGGGAAGAGTGGCTGGGCCTGGGCCCTGCACAGGCAGTCCTCCAGATTTCCCTTCCTGAAGCCCCACTACGGGTCAGAACTCCTGCTGTTGAACAGGCAGGGCCTGTGCAGGGGCTCAGGCGCGAGGCATCTGATCTCAGAGTATCTGTATAGTCCCGGGCCCACTCCCCATGGAGGTCTTGGCCTCAGCTCTCCTGGTGCGGTCCTGGCCCAGCTCCCTGTGGAAGTCCTAGCCTCAGTTTTCCCGGTGTGGTCTTGGGCCAGCTCCCCATGGAGGTCTTGGCCTCAGTTTCCCCTGTGCTGCCATTTCTCATCGTGACTGGTTGCTGCCATGGCAGGCACTGGCCACAGCCACACCTCCTTGTCATAAGCCAGGCTTTGGGGGAGCTCTGGGCTCTGCTCTTGATTCCCTCTGAAATGTGCCCTGGCTCCTGTATTGGATCCGGCTGTTAATACATGGCCAAAACTTGATTGCATATTTGATTTCAGTGAGCTGCATACCATCCCATCTCGCTGCCTTTTGTACAGCAATCATGTCCTTTAGGTCAGGGGTTAGTGGGATTCTCTGTAAATGTGCAGATAGTGACTATTTTAGACTTGGTGCATCATGCTGTCTCTGTCACAGTCATTTGTGGTTGCAGCACTGGTTAGCCTGGATAGGAGGCAGGTCTGGGTCCCCAGGTGAGTGCGGCCTGGGGCACGGAGGCTGGAGCAGCCCAGGGACCACAGCTGTGGACCTCTCTGTCTCACACACACAATCTAAGGAATCAGTTTCTAAAAAGCGTATTGTAACTTCCTATATACTAAGAAATGCCTAGGTAAAATAAAAATCATGTAACTCAGCCTCCCTTTTCAGGAGCAGAAATCTGTAGAACTGTAGAAAGTTAGTGATTTCCTCTGTCTTCACTTTAAAAAATTGAATCGTGTTTTCCTAAGTATGTGCACCAAAGCTGATCAGCTTCTGTTGATTCAGCAATGTCGTGTGTGTGTGTGTGTGTGTGTGTGTGTGCATGTGTGCTTGTGTATGATTTGCAGTATAACTCCTGGAGCTGGTGAGGTGAAGGGAGTAGCTTCAGCTCTGCTGGTTTTGTTTTTGCCCCTGAATACAGAAGACAGGAGTGTTCGTTTCTACAGAATTCCCATTCAGGGCTTGCTGACTTTGGCTTAGGCTGAATAACGCTTCACATATCTGTACAGTTGTTCATGGCCTCTGGAGTCTGGCACATTTGCAAGTTCATGAGTAAACCAGCCTCTTCCAACATCTGCTGTGGCCCCATTCACCAGGAATGTTAGACCAAGTCATTGCTATGCCACGTCCTGGTGGAAAGAACTCAGGTTAGAGGAGAGTGTCTATATCCCGATGATCTTTCTCAACTATTACCCAATACCTTTGCAGACTCTGTGAAAGGAAAACTCTCTTACGCCCACATAGATTTCATTAAAAGAAATACATTGTGGAGCTCTAAGAAATCATTTTTTTTCCCTGAAAACTGGTATATGGTGAAGGTATTCATGACCTTGCGTGATGGAATTTCAGCTTAATTCCTCTTGAGAAAGTCAGGTGGTGTGATACAAAGATAACACGGTTTGTAAGGATGTGGACTCTGGCTTTACATTGTCAAATACCTCCATGGCCTCAGGCAAGAAATTGAACCTCTCTGAACTCCAGTGTTCCTGCTGTAAAAATGTCTTTTGCTTCCTTGTCTCCCAGGGCCACTGGCCATGCCTGGAAAGTACTTTGAGAAATGCAAACTATGCACTTTTTCTGGCTCTCTGGACCTGCACAGCAACATTGCTCCAAGCCCGGAGCCCCTCGGCCCACATGGGCACTGTGTGTCCCCTGAGGTTGGGGTCCTAACATCCAGGAGCCAGTTCCCCCTCAGCTGTGTGGGGAGCAACACAGCCAACACCTTCCAAAGGCGGCTTCTGCCAGGCGGAGCCTCGGGTGTCAGCTTCTCCCAGGCCATCTGGAGCGAGAGATTCCAATAGCCACGGTCATTCCCTGGCATCCTGGGAATTTCACTCTTCAGAGACAAGAGGACACACTCTCATCCTGCCGCCCGGGGACAGGAGGGCTTCCCACTTCCCGTGCAACTCCCGCCCGTGAGACCCCCAGCCGGCTTGCGAAACGTGAACCCAGGTGTCCTCCGGCACAGCTTTCCTCGCACGGACTCACATTTCCTCCCTGACCCTGGTCGCTGGGGCTGCTGAGATCTCTACTCAGGATCAGGAAACTGCCTCTTCCCCCGATGCCTTCATAGCTCCTGCCCCTAGCTTCTGCTCAGCCTTGATCACAGGAGCCCTGCATCCTCAGTGAATTCTGGGGCACAGAGTTCCCAAATCTCCTCCATCCTCAGGGCCTGGCCCACATCTCTCAGTGCTGGTTTCTATTTCTAAACAATAATGTTCAAGGTCCTGGCCCCTTTGGGGCTTACCTTGAACACTATAGAGCCCCATCACCTTTCCACAGGAACAAATGATGCCTTCTCACACTTCCTTTCTGTGTAACTCCTGCTATTCTCATGAAAACATCAGGAGCCACACTCATGTCCCACTGGGCCTCCTAATCTTGTCTCTCTCAACTCCACTGCCATTGACTTTAATTTAGCTTTGGCCGTCTCTGGAGTGTGAGCCGTAAAGCACTGACTTCTGATGGGAAGTGTCTGCCCTTCTAAGCATCCTTATTCACTCTGGTGGCAGCACTTGCTCTTTGAACCCTCAAATTTTCCACATTCTCCAACTCAGCCCCTTCATTCCAGCTCCAACATGCTACCTACTCATTACTGATCCTCCTCCCAGTCTTCGTGAAACACATCAAGCCATGCATCTTCAGATTCAGCGACAAGCCCTGGAGAGGGCTGGCCACGGTGTGTGCTTGGGACAGATCACCCACATGGCCGCCTGGCTCCCCTGATGGCAGAGGTGCAGGCTGGACTTTCCCTCACCTTTAATCCTCAATTCCCTCATTTATAAGATCAGAATAATTATATTACCTCATTGGCATATTGAGAAGATTAAATCGATTATGTTTCTATGCCTATAACAGGGAATGTGCTCAGCAAATGTCAGCTAAGGGGTCATCTCTGGTCTTCCCCACCCACTCCTCATGCGACGGTCCCAGCCTTCACCACGACCCCCAAAACGCTCATTCCACCCAGCAGACAGTACACCTTCTCCTTCAGAGTCGAGTGGGCCTGGCACCCTAGGATTCTCACTCCAAATGCTGGAGTTAAAGCCACATCTTTATCCACAGGGAGAGAGAACGCCCTTCTCCAGGACCAGGTAGGTTCTCCCGCCTGACCTCATGCTCCAGTCTCCTCTAGCAACTTTCAGGTTCCGTGCTGCCGTCGGGTTTCGTGCGATAGGGTTCTGAACCGTCGGGTTCTATGATGCCAGGTTCTGGTTCTGTGCCGTCGAGTTCTGTGCCCTCAGGTTCTTTGCTGTCAGTTCTGGTTCTGTGCTGCCGTTGGGTTCCGTGCTGTTGGTTCCGGTTCCGTGTTGTCAGGTTCCATGCTGCCATTGGGTTCCAAGCTGACGTCAGGTTCCCTGCTGTCGGGTTCCGGTTCTGTGCTGTCAGGTTCTGGTTCCCTGTAGTTGGGTTCCATGCGTCAGGTTCCGTGCTGTCAGGTTCTGAGCCGTTGGGTTCTGGTTCTGTGCCGTCGCATTCCAGTTCAGTGCCATCGGTTCCGGTTCCTTGCCGCTGGGTTCCATGCCATTGGGTTCCTTGTTGTCACCCCTTCTCCAGACCAGACCTCCCTCTACTTCCCACTCCTCTTCACAGATGGCTGCCCTGAGAGCTTCTCATCTGATCAAGTCTACCCAACTTAAAACGTAAAAGACAGAATTTCACCGAGTTCTGGGTCTTTCTGTCGCTGTTTCTTATAGAATATCCCACAGCCAAACAACACAAACTTTCACTAATTCCTTTTACAGTTTCCATCCTATCGGGACATTCAAATTCCCAGAGAAAGTAACTAATTCTGCTCTGGAGTATGTAGAAAAAATATAAATTAAAATATAAAAAACAGCCAAATACCCAAGGGAAGTGAAGCATCAGGTCTTCGAATGCAGCTTGCTAAGTGCCCGAAGGTGAAACGGAAGACACTCGGCCTCACAAGTGAAGATCATGGCCTCCGTCCGCGCTTTGCAGTGAGAATATGAGCAAAACCACACACGGGAGATTCTCTGACAATCCAGGACTCTTTAGAAAAATTAAATTGAACCCAGCAGAATAGTCAAGTACTATAGGGCTCCTTTCTTAGGGAGCTAGGGGGAGTCTCCGTGAGTGAGGGTTGTTTGAAGGAATCTTCTGTTACCATCGTGGATCAGTCTGGAGTCAGAAAGGTCGAGTTCACCTGCCACGAGGGGGGCACCCAGGAGATAGATTCTACTTCACTCTGCTATCACCTCACCTCAGAAGACCAAGAGAAAAATACACAAATTAAAGGATTGTGAGGTCAACCTGTGTATGCGACTTACCCAAAGAATATTCTAATCTATCCCATGAGGTTGAGGGGATACCCACGTGGCAGGCCCTGTTCTGAGTGCCTGAGAGGCAGCAGTGAACAAAAAGATCCTCATTCCTGCAGACCCTGGCCTTATCTCTAGGTCTGGTGCTGCACCTCAATTCAGATGCTCGTCATCTTTCTCCAGGCCCACAGCAACTGCTTCTGCAATTGGTTTTATATAATTCAAGGAACAATTATCTACAATTTTCCAGGTGCCATTCTAGGTAATAGTGAATCAAACAGACAAAAACATCTGCCCTCCACACCGCAGCCAGAATAATGTCTCCTAAGCGAAAGATGATTTTGTTCCTGTTTTCCCTTGGCTTAAAGCCCTCAGTAACTCCCCTTGAGGACAATGGGAGTCCAGGTCCTGCCCATGTCCTCCGAGCCTCTCAGCCTGTGGTGCCAGGAGTCTCAGTGAATCCACAGGGGCCCTTCCAGGGCAGCACGTTGCTCACACTGCTTCTGTCCTTCCGGGTCCTGCCAGGTCCTGTCCTCCCTATGCTTCTTTTCACGTCACTCCTCCACCTCACTCATCTCTAAGACGCAGCTTGTGTCACTGTTTGTGAATCATTTACTGAAAGATTGGGTAGAACTGACAACAGCTTCCTCTCTGTTTCTTGTACCATTGCTGACACTTTCCTCACTTGTTTCTTGTTTACTTGTGCATGTCCGCAGTCAGACAGACTATCTGCTCTTTAAACGAAGAATCGTTCCTACATTCAGGAGTGTCTTGCCCTGCAGCAAAGCCCAGGAGAGTGGGCACTGTTCTTAAGTTTAGACAATCAGGAAGTAGTAAAGTGAAAGTCTGACACCCAACCTGTTGACTATAAAATTAATGCTTCTGAAAGTTTAGATCAGGCTGTAATCCCAGCACTTTGGGAGGCCGAGGTAGGCAGATCACAAGGTCAGGAGTTTGAGACCAGCCTGGCCAACGTGGCGAAACCTTGTCTCTACTAAAAATACAGAAATTAGCTGGGCGTGGTGGTGAGCACCTGTACTCCCAACTACTCGGGAGGCTGAAGCAGAATTGCTTGAACCCAGGAGGTGGAGGTTGCAGTGAGCTGTGATTGAACCATTGCACTCCAGCATGGGTGACAGAGCGAGACCCTGTCTCAATAAGTAAGTAAATAAATAAATAAATAGAAGTTTAGATGGAGTCTTTGGCTTCATGCCAGCAAGTTGAGAAGCTTCAAGCCAAAGGGTCTTTCCCTGGAATTCCAACAGACAGACATGCTGCCCCAGGTGCTTCAGCTGCCATGCAGCTGACCTGCCTCCATTTTCACAGTCTAAGCATTTGGTTTCTCCCCAGAGTTTGCCTTTCATTTTTATTCTCATTACATTCATCTATTTAGCTTAATGTTTAACTAAATGAAGACATTAATAAATATTAAGTGCCTATTTTCAAAGAAAAGCAGTGGGCTAGGAGTTTTGGGACATAAAAATGAAATTTATATTCAACTTATTAATAATCATATTTTTATGTTCTGCAAAACTGTCTTTGAATATGGAAAAATCTTGAGTTTTGCAAAAAATGTAGAATTCCATTTATTTATTTATTTTATAGAGATGTGGGTCTGGGTCTCCCTAAGTTGCATAGGCTGGTTTCAAACTCCTGGGCTCAAGCGATCCTCCTGCCTCGGCCTCCCAGAATGTGGGATTACAGGCATGAGCCACTGCACCCTGCTGCATTCTATTATTTTAAACACAGAATGGAGAAGGTAGAGCTGTTCTGTGATTCAATCCACACATCAACATATTATGAAAAGTTTACTGAGTATGACAGAGCCTTTCTGAGGAATATGAAGACCAACTGTCCTTCCTAAGCTTGGGTTCAGGCCAATCAATGGCATGGCACCTAGATCTTCAGGAAGTAGAATAATCTCTAGGATAAGAGCATCTGCCTAACAGAGAAAAATCTAGCATTTATTAGGTATTTTCATAAAAATATTGTATGAAATATTTTAACATTTAACATTTTAAAATAATTTTTAGTCTATAATAAATTTTGTACTTGGTTGGCAACTGTTGGCTTAGGTCACAGTAATGTCCAGTGACCCTGCTGCCTACCAGCTAGACTACAAGAAGAAAGAATTTCCAAATTTAAGTGCATTTGTGCACTGGAAGGTACATAGGCATGGCTACAGTGGCCAGTGGGACCTCTTGAATGACTCCTGAAATCTACGAGCTTATTGGAATAAGGAGAGGGCAGATTGATAAATGCCTAGAAGACAGGGTGGAAAAGATGGGTGTTGTTTAAAATGGACAGCAATCACATAAGAAAGTTGTTACTGTTGCTGCGTTCAGTGGGGAAAGAAGGAAGTGCTTTGCAGAAAAAGTGGCATCTGAAATAGAAAATGAAAGCAAGGACATGTCAAAGTCGGAATGGAGTGGATGGGGTCAGGAAGGACCCAGGAATTAAGTGTAATTGACCAGGTAGGATGTAGTGGAACTATAAAGAAAAGCTTAGCAATGTCAGTGGCATTGAGAAATGTCTTAGATGTGTTGGTGGGATCCAGAGGCCTGGATGGCAGGGCTGAGAAGCTCAGTGAAGGAGCCCGGACTGTGTTCTGCTGCTGTGATCCTGGAATTTGCTGCTCTGAATTGCGTAGGAGTGGTGTGGTGCAGCTGGAAATCAATGCCTGCAATGTGGAAGGTCTGTGCTGGTGGCTTTCCACTTGGGGATGATATTGGAAAGTGTTTATTTTCTGTATTTGCATCTTGTTGGATATGGCATGTCTTCCTGAGAGTGTGGGGACCACGTGCTTGTCCCAACCTCCCAGGAGGATGACTGGCAGCCTCTTTGTGGGGCATCCCACGCCTCTTCAGAGTGAGGCTGAGACAGACGTGGACGGTTTTTTTAGTCGTAACACCCAAAATTCACAATCCTAATTTAGCAAAAATCTACCCAGCTATTTCCATGTATTTTTAAATGTTAACTAACAGACGGAGATTTCATTTTATTTATATATGCATAGCAGATAGCAAAACTGTTAAAGAAAAATAGACTGTATTTAAACCAACAGTGTTATCAAGAGCAGTTCCAGAACTGGAACCAGGAGAGAGCCATTCCTTCCCTTGCCTGAACTGCGACACAGGACTCATTAGTTTCCGTTCTAGTCTTTCATTCTGTGGATGGCCTGTGTGGGGCCAACCAGTGGGCAACGCTGAAGCACTGTATCTGGGATCTTTCTTTCTGGATTATATTTGTTTGAAAAAATGCTTCTGTTCTTTTGTAATCTCAAATCAGGCAAGGCCAGTTTTTTTGGAAAATATAGTATTAGTTTCCAAGTTGGTTAAAAAATACAGTCCTCATCTTTTATGTAAGGTGAGAATTAACAGTTAAACAGCTTTATTTCCTCTCAATCTTCCTAAATGGCAGAGTAGCAGAAGGGAGGTCCTTCCTATAAGAAACAAGCTGTCGGCTGCAGAAGTTCAGTGGCAGAGAATAGAGGGTCAAAATCCCAATGTGAGCAGGACAGTGGGCCGGGTCTGTAGCCTTCACCAAGGGCCACTGCTCCAGGGTTATTATTAGTGATTAAAATCTTACTACAATTACTCAGAAACATTTAGATTTTGATCAAGATAGTATTTTTCCTAAAGTAAGAAAGCAAAGATTGATTTTATTTTAAAATGTTTAATGGAAAATGTTGCTTATACTTAAAGATTATTACAGTTATTTGAAAATTTTTACTCATCAGAAACACTTGATTCATTGAGAAATGCCAGATCAATGGGATATTGCTGTCCTTGAGTGAGATCTCTCATAAGGTGGGAGGCAGGATGGACACAGTCTATTCTGAGACAGCCTCTTTGGGCCTCTAGAAGCCAAATTATTCCTTTCAAATGTGCTTGGTGACTATCATGTAGACATTCACAAAGAAACACAAAACTCTGAAAACTGGAAGATTTTGCATCTATTCACAGCCACATGCTCACATAGTCCAGAATACCCACAGCATTAACTTGATTAAGAAGGTGGGGTAGAAGCAAAACAACTTTAAACAAAATCATTTGACGCAGGAAGTCCCAGTTTGTTAGGACTCTATTTAGATGCCTTTGATTGCGCTTCTGAGCTGAGAATCCAGCCTCTGAGGAGCACACACTCCAGAGTTAGACGCAGCAGCTGCTCCCGGCTACGCTCCATTCATGGGAAACTACACTTAGTCTGATTGTCTCTCTGAATAACTCTGATATCACTGTGGAACCAGCCTGAAAAAATAGCAAAGGAAAATATAGCAAAACTGTGCAGTAGATGTGTTTTGAATTTTGGAGGAATTTTATGTTATAACTAGAAATTTCACTATACTCATTATACAAGCCAAATGCTAGAATGCAAGCACAGTTTTTAACAGAAATTTAAAGCCTGAAAACTAAATCACCACTTTATTTTTAATCTTTTCAATTGCTTGAAATTTCTGGAATCCATTAATACTTCACCTATAAAGAAAAGAAAATTTAAGTTTCATAAAACCAGGTTCAGAATGAGACAAACTAAGTATCTAGAGAACAGCAAAGTCCTGGGCACCTGTCGGTCTGCTCTAAACAATTTTCTGCTGTATGAGTCAGAAGCTACACCTACATAAGAAATCTTTTATTCAACAAACATGAAAGTCAGAATAAAGGAATCTATTTCTTGCAGAGATTCAGTTATATCCTTTGACAATTAAGTTAATACTTTAAACCTAAATTGGAAATGGCTTCTTGCTTGAAATTTGCCAGTGTCTGCTCTCTGTTCAACCCTTGCATTGTGAAGAGGTTGAAAACTGCTAATATTTGTATTATTTAGGTCCATGAGCAGCAATGCTGAGTAACATGTTTGCTGTGATGTGCATCGCTTGCTCAGCCATGCCTGTCATCACCACGTGACCTTGAGTATCAGCGAGGAAGAAGCCAGCTGCAGGGCAGAGCAGGCAGCCACAGACCCGCAGTGTCCAAGCTCCCTAGAACCATCCCCAGCAAGTGTTCAGGGAGGCAGAGGCTGGACAGAGAGGACAGAAGCCCGCCTGCCCATCACTCATCCTGTCTTCTCCCCTGAACTGTTCAGCTGTCCCAGACAACACTTTCTCATTTTATGATGGGATGGTAGACAAGATGACTCCAGGGTTTTTCTCACCATAAGACTTGACCATTTTGGTGATTGCTTTTCTAACTCCAGTCCCGGAGTTAGTCATTTGTTCTTCCTCCAGCATAGAGGGTCTTTTCCTTGCGAAGTGGACATCATTGACAAGGCTGATCTTCATAGTGAAAAGGCAGAGACCTCAATCACCAGAGGTCAGAGAATGTGCCCTGCACCACTCCAGCAGGCCGTGAGTTCCCTGCAGCCACAAACAGACTCACCTGTGCACCTCCAGTACTTATGGGGTCTTGGCACATGATCTCTACTTAAGTGAGTTAATCTACCCTCCCTTGTATGGGACCATTTTACATACATAAGCATTTTCCAAATAAGTATCTCGCTTTTATGAAATAAAAACTAAGTGCCATTATTTTCTTAGGAAGTGCTCACTTTTTTGTTTCTTTGTGATCACCAGCAAGAGAGTCATGAAGAGCACTGAAAGGATAATCTGGCTTGGAGAGACTTGGAAAAAAATGAGTCCACCCAGCCTCCCACATTATTCATTATTTTCAGACTCAGAAACTGGATCTATGTGCATAAAAATGCTTCCATATGTTTGGCAATATTAAGACTGACAAATGTCTATAGGGAATAACCTAAAACTTAGTACATATACCTGAAGATGGTTAAGATCTTGAGGACAGTGCAAATATTTTGGAAATTATAATGTCTACACTAATAAATTATGCATTATAATGCACAAAGTCAATGATGGATCAACTATTTATATCTTTCAAAAAATTGGAAGTGGAGAGACGAATACTGTTAAATACTTTTAAATACATGTTTTGAAATGCAGACTATAGAGGAATAGGAAAGCCGGCACAGTCCTGGTTTCTGCTCCACATGCAGAGAGCTTGGCCATCACCATTCACATCACCAAAGAGGAAGCTGAACAAACTGAGGGTCAGCAGCTCTTCTTGGATCCAGCAGAAAATTGAGATTACAGGGCACACTGCTGCCCCGAAACTGGAGAGATGGGCCGGCTGATGCAGAGAGCACAGCTCACAGCAGCAGCAGCCAGAGCTGGCATGAACACTTACAGGGTGATGACCTAACTCTGGGACCAACGGTGGCTAAGTGTGTTAGTCTGTTCTCATGCTGCTAATAAAGACATACCAGAGCATGGGTGATTTCTAAAGAGATTTAATTGACTCACAGTTCAACAGGGCTGGAGAGGCCTCAGGAAACTTACAGTCATGGCAGAAGGGGAAGCAAACACATTCTTCTTCACATAGTGACAGCAAGGAGAAGTGCCAAGCAAAAGGGGAAAAGTCCTTTATAAAACCGCCAGATCTCCAAGAACTCCTTCACTATCACCAGAATGGCATGAAGGTGACTGCCCCATGGTTAAATTACCTCCCACCAGGTCCCTCCCACTACACATGGGGATTATGGAAATTACAATCCAAGATGAGATTTGGGTGAGGACACAGCCAAACCGTATCAGCGAGCTTGAAAGATAAAATCCCTTTTCTGACCACAACTGTCCTGAGATTGACCTCAAGGAGCCACGCCAGGTTCTTTGGGTGAAGATCAGAGAAAAAATCCCTTGTGCTTCCAGCAGGCACTGGGGGTCAGGGCTCAGAGCACTCTGTCTCACAAGGCCTCTGCCCTCCAGGGAAATGATTTCACCAGAGTCCAACCTACTGGGGCCGCATCAGAACCAAGTCCACAGGCTGAAGAAATATACCCAACTCCAGATCCCACGGGCTTTCATCACCTAAAAGGAGAGGGTGCAAGAAGCACTGGCAAAGACCACAGTCTAAGGACAGAGGCTTATTGGATGATGAAGACCTAATCAGAGGTCATGAACTGCCTCCCCTCCCCACATCTCAGCACTGTATCAACAGGGCTTTTTTTTTTATTTAGTCTTTCTTTTTGGGTGGAGACGGAGTCTCGCTCTGTCACCCAGGCTGGAGTACAGTGGCGCGATCTCGGCTCACTGCAAGCTCCGCTTCCCGGGTTCACGCCATTCTCCTGCCTCAGCCTCCTGAGTAGCTGGGACTATAGGCGCCCGCCACCATGCCTGGCTAATTTTTTTGTATTTTTAGTAGAGACGAGGATTCACCGTGGTCTCGATCTCCTGACCTTGTGATCCGCCTGCCTTGGCCTCCCAAAGTGCTGGGATTACAGGCGTGAGCCACCGCGCCCGGCCTCAACAGGGCTTTTGTATCGAAACAGGGGATTGCCCTGCTCTGTCACCCAGGCTGGAATGCGATTCTCTTGCCTCAGCCTCCCAAGTAGCTGGGATTACAGGCACACATGACTATGCCCGGCTAATTTTTTGTACTTTTAGGAGAGACAGGGTTTCGCCATGTTGGCCAGCCTGATCTCAAACTCCTGACCTCTGGTTATCTGCCCACCTCAGCCTCCCAAAGTGCTGGGCTTACAGGCATGAACCACTGCACCCGGCCATCAAATTAGGAATTTAAAACTACTATAATTAATATGCTAATAACTCTAATGGAAAATGTAAGAATGGACAGGTGATATAACCAGAGGAATGGAAACTCAAAGAAAGAATCAAAAGGAAATGCTAGAAATTAAAAATAGTATAACAGAAATAAAAAATGCTCATCAGAAGACTGGACATGGCCAATGAAAGAATCAGTTCATCTAAGGAGTCAATAAAAACTTCTCAAACTGAAAACCAAGGAGAAAAGAAAAATAAAAACAACAGAATGTTGAAGAACTACTGGACAGTTTAAAAAGCTGTAACATATGCATAATAGGAATACCAGAAGGGGAAGAGAGAGAGAACTGAATAGAAGAAATGTTTGAAGCAATAATGGTTGGCTGAGAATTTTCCAAAGTTAATGACAGATACCAAACCACCAATATAGGAAGCTCAGAGGACACCAAGCAGGATAAATACCAAAAAACTAAACCCAAGCATATCATAGTCAAACTTCAGAAAGCCAAAGACAAAGTCTTGAAAGGATCCAGAGGGGGAATATCCACCTAACCTGGAGAGGAACAGGAGAAGGACAGCACCAGACTTCTCTTCACAAGACACACGAGCAAGAGGGTGAAGAATGGTATTTAAAATGTCGAAAGAAAAAAACCTCATCAACCTAGAATTCTGGCCAGTGAAATTATCCTTCAAAAGTGAAGAAATAAAGACTTTTTCGGGAAAACAAATATTTATGAAATTTTTTGCTATCAGATCTGCACTGTGAAAAATGTTAAAAGTTCTTCAAAGAGAAAGAAGGTATATAATTCTGAATTTCAGATCTACATAATGTAAGCATATTAGAGAAGGGACAGATTAAAGGGATATTTTAGGGCAGAGAAACTATTTGGTATGATGTAATGGTGGATACATGACATTACCCCTTTGTCAAAACTCATACATAACAGAATGATGAGCTCTAATACAAACTGTGAACATTATTTAATAATAATGTATCAGTATCAATTCATCTAACTATAATGCATTTGCCACCAATATCAGATGTTAAAAATAGAAGAAACTGGCTGGGCACGGTGGCTCACGCCTGTAATCCCAGCACTTTGGGAGGCCGAGGCGGGCGGATCATGAGGTCAGAAGATTGAGACCATCCTGGCTAACATGGTGAAACCCCATCTCTACTAAAAATACAAAAGAATTAGCTGGGCGTGGTGGCGGGCGCCTGTAGTCCCAGCCACTTGGGAGGCTGAGGCAGGAGAATGGTGTGAACCCAGAAGGTGGAGCTTGCAGTGAGCCAAGATTGTGCCACTGCACTCCAGCCTGGGCGATAGAGTGAGACTCCATCTCAAAAAAAAAAAAAAAAAAAAGTAATAATAATAATAGAAGAAACTGTAACTAAGGCAGAGATTACGGGGGATATATGGGAGCTCTGTACTTTCTGCTCAGTTTTCTGTAAACATACCACTGGTATGAAAACACAGTCAATAAATGTTTAAAAACCTAAATGGCAAAAATTCAGGGCATCTCAGCTTTTCCCCAGACTAATTTATATCACACTTATCTCCCCACCAATTACTACTAAAGCTAATACTAATATTACTGCACCTTCCAGAGGAATAACTTATATTCTAGCATTAATTTGTCTATCTCTACTCATAATGTGTGTGTATGTTTTTCTGTCTGCTTGCATGTAGACATGCATGTGTGTGTTTGAAAGAGGTTTAGGATGTGAGGAAAGTGAATTGTGTGACATGTCAGAGAACTCTTTCTTGAGAATAAAAACAGGACAAGTTGATTTTTGTTGTGGAAATATGGAAACCCTTCATATTTTCTGTTGAATTATATTTGCATGTCTCTGCTGTAAGGGGACTAGCCAAGGGGTTCTGGTTGAACATTTGGTGATTATTAGACTTTAGAAACTACATTATAAATTTGGCCTCATCACTTGTTGAGAATGACAGATGGCGAATCATTGCTATCCACATTGAACTACTACTAACTTTAATTTTTTTTAACTTCAAAAATTGCATTTAAAAGCATAAAGCATGATTATACTCATAAAAGGATCCAAGCTGCTTCATCTGCAACTTGGAGTCAAGGCTAATTAAGGATAATTAATCTCTTTTGAAAGCAATGAGAAAAATCTGGGTTGAGGAGCTTCTCAGACTGCAAGGTGAAACAGCCAAAGTGAAACACAGAAGTCAAAGCACAGTGAGTCATGTGAAACACCCTCCATTCTTGCAAACAACAGAGACTTTTCAGGACTATTCCCAGCAGCTTCCTGACCCACAGCAGAAACCTTAGAACACTGTCTACAAAAGGCTTCTAGCCAGAAGGGAACACCATGGACTCACTCATCAGAGTGAAGCTTTCCAGATTAACATGGAAGAAAGGCAGCAGTAGCCTCTGAACCACTACATCTACCCTGCTTTGTTGTTTTGGTATTAAACTCCATCACAGGCCCATGGGATCCCATGAAACTCAGCGTACAAGGACCCAAGGACCACACAGACCGCCTGGATCACATGACCACAAGACAGGAACACACGGATCACAAAACATACAGATAACAAGACCACAGGACCCCATGAAGCTCAAAATGTGAGGACTCAAGAACCACATGGACCACATGACCACAAGATAGAGGAATACATGGACCATAAAACATGAAGATCACGAGACCATAGGACCTTATGAACCTTAGGATGCAAAAACCCCAGGAACACAGTTCTTGAAGAAACAAGGAACTCAGAACCTGAGGAACACACGTATCTCAGGACACCAGGGCCTAAGGACCACAAGGACCCTGCAGACCTCCAAAGTGCATGGGCCACAGACCACAGGACAACATGGACAATAGAACGCAGAGACTCAGGACCACATGGATCACAGGACCCCAGGACCACATGGACAGCATGGACCACATAGACA
>NC_045448.1:421725-429903 GCF_002776525.5 Piliocolobus tephrosceles | reverse complement strand
ACAGCATGGACCACATAGACACGGGACCACACTGGCCACATGGACAGCGTGGACCACATAGGCACAGGACTGCACTGGCCACATGGACCACAGGACCACATGAGCAACAGGGCCTTAGGAATCCCAGGACCACATGGACCACAAGATCATAGAACCAATGGATCAGAAGGACCACAGGACCACATGGGCAATAGGGCCCCAGGGATCCCAAGACCACAGGACAACAGAACCACAGGAACACATGGGTCACATGACCACAAGGACCCTAGGACTACACAGGCAACATGAACCACAGGACAACATGGACCACTAGACACAGGACCACATCGACTGCAGTAATCACAGGAATTATGGCACCACATGGACCACACAGACAAAGGGACCACATGGACCACAGGATCATGGACCAATGAACCACAAGGACCACATGGACCACAGAATCACAGCACCACATAAATCACATGGAGCACATAGAGCACAGGACCACATAAACCACATGGCCCATAGGAATCAAAGGATTATAGGACTTTTAAACTCATTAACTCTGGACCCACAATAGTCACGAATTCTAAATGCTTCCTTTTTATTTAGACAAGGATTCCTTCATAACTAATTAAGCCTAAAAGAAACAATAAAGACCATTGATCTTCCCTAGAAAAAGAAACTCCATTCCACTAGGTCATGCTAAAGTCCATGTGCTGAAAAATTCTGTTAAAAATGCCCATGATCTTTCGCTGTTGCCCATTCTGGCCTTTAGTCAGTAGCAGCCTCAGGATGGTGAAGCCTGGATGCCAGCGCCCATGGCACTTGATTGAGGTGTGTTTGCAAAGCATAGATGAAACATTTGCCTGAGGTGTCTGTCCACTGTGAAGGCTCCACAGGGGCAAGTGGAAGTTACTAGGATGGAAGCCTCCCAGCCACCCTGGGCATCCCCTCTGGGCCAGGCCTTATGGCAGAAATCTGTGTCTCAGTTGAAATTCATTAAGACAATAACTGGAGGACAAACATTTCCCCCAGAATTCTCATAGGTGCCAAATAGGAGACAAAGCCCCTCCTGGAAGCACACTGAGCTACCTCAGGGCTGGACTGTCGTGATAGTCTGTGTGTTCTTGCTGCGATTGTCCTCCTCAAACACAGCCCCAGCCTCAGGTCCCTAACCCCACACCAGCCTCCTTCCTGAGTCCTTGGCAGCATCTGTATGGCCCTTTGAGGTGCCGAGCATGCAGCCCTGAAGTTCTCAGGGTGCAGTGGCTACACAACTCTGGATGGATGGAGACAAAGGAAGTGGTGAGTCCTTGTCCTTAAGTCACGAGTCCTTGTCCTTTGACAGTTGCAGAGAGAGAACTGGAAATCCTCATATAAATCACCTCTTTGCTTAATTGGAAAACTTAATTAAGGGCCTTCTAACGTATCTCTTCTTTGTACCGTAGAAAGCTTTTTAGTTTAATGGAGTCTTCACATCAGACTCGTTGGGAAATCCACATTTCCTTCATCATCGGCTGAACTGGGAGTAACCGAGCTAATTCAGTTTTATTCATTACACACACTCAGATGCTAATCACTTAATAATCACAAGATACTAAGAATATATAGGAATTAAAAAAAAAAGAGAAAACTACCTGGCCTGAAAATTGCACAGTCATGTAACACAAGAAAAAATAGGCACATGAGTTCAATGAAAACAAATATATTTAAAGTAGAAGAGATGCTCAAACAAAATAAAGCTGTAGTGATGGAGTAGAGGACGAGGTCTTGCACACAGGGGCCAACCAAGGTGGCGTTGGGAGGGAGGGACATCTTCCTGGGGGCTCCTGGGACACGAATCACGTACACCTCAGGACCTGGGACTCTCTGTGTGAACCCAAGTCTGTGCCCCTCTGTTGGCTCTGCTCTTTGCCTTTGGCCATGAACCCACTGGGCCCTTTTGCCCCTTGGCTTCCAGGCTTGAGAACTGGGTTCCCAATAGGGAGCCCTAGCAAGAAAACAGTGTGTGGAGAAATTGAGGCAGGGGTGGGTTTTTGCCTTCCCCCTTTCAGTCATGCCAAAGATTGTGCGGCATCTGAGGCCTTGCCTAGGTCGGCTCTCACCAGGCTGCACTGTGTCCCACGTCCCTTCCTATCCCTTCTGATGCGGGTGGTGACTGCTCCCACTGTCTGTAATGCTAGGATGTCTTGCCACCCCTTGGGGCCTCCTTGAGTGGCCCCATAACTCTGCCTATCCCCCATATTGAGCCCTCTCAGTTATGCTCCTCTGCATGCCCTCTGACTGCTAACGGCACAGGGCTGCGTCTCTGCAGCAGTGGATTCCAGCGCAAGGCAAGACTTGTCCTGGGAAGACTCAAAGGGCAGAATGAGAGCTAATGACAGAAATTCACAGGACCACAGGCTTCAGTTCACAGCAAGAAAGGACGTTCTGAGAGCATGTGCAGTGGAAAGGCTTGCCTGCTTCCGTGGCCTCCTTGACTCCAGGGTGCATAGGACTTTCCTGGAAATCTGCTTACAAAGCAGGCGGTCAAGTTTTCAGCCCGAGAAACTAGAGTGGAGGCAGAGGACGTGCATTTTGACAAGATCCCAGGTGGTCTTTAAGTATGTGGATTGAGGGTCCTATTTTGAGAAACTCTGAGCCTGAAGAGTTAAGTCACTTCACTGACGTACCCCACTGCATTGTGAGGCAGGTTGTCCATGCTGTCCCTTCTAATGGTGAGATTCCAGGATTCCACAATCAAAGCTCTTCTTTGGAAAGATATGTTTGCTTTGTGCTTGCAAAGCAGACAGGAATCATGGGAAGACCTACGAAGTTCCAACCTTGTCTAGATGAGGATGTCCCTCCCTGCCCTGGGTCAATGGAATAAAACAAATCCCTCTCCTTCTGTTCTCTATTTCTGGCCCTAACCAAGCCACAGACCTCAGTTACTTTAGCTGCATCTTAGGCCTTGCCCAGATTCCACATGGTTACCAGATTGCCCACTGGTGTTCCTTGCTACAATGAACTAGCAAAACTATCAAAGAAAAACATCAAATTGACAAAATAAATACTTAGTTATTTTTCTCTAAGAGATGATCATAGTCTAATAATAAAATAATAGAATACAGGTTTTCAGGACTTAGACTAAAAGACAATAATATAAAGAAAATCATCAGTTCACTTGTGGGTGTTTAACTGACCAATATCATATGAATTGTAGATAGCCCTCTTCAAATGGAACACCCATTAAAATTACCCACCATATTACGGAAGTTAGAGTAGAATTCCATGCTATCCGGGAGAAGAATTAAAGAGATGTTCTTGGCTCAGAGGAACATGTGACCACCGGACCAACAGAGAACCTCTCTCCTGTCCGGTTCCCTCAGCATACCATATCCCTGGAGGCCGCATCCGTCCCTCTTTGATGTCTTCCATGGTTGTAGCAGCCATGCTGGAAGCATCCTTTCTTCTCCCACATCGCCAACCCCCACAGGTTATGAGGGATAAAGGCAATACACTTCATACCATTCAAGAGTCAATTATTTTTTTGGTGTATCCAAATATGCTTTCCCTGCTGCCTTGGGCTTCCGGAAAAGCTAGAGGACTGACTTACTCTGAACTTAAACTACAGGTATCATCACTTTGCGAGAGCCCAGCTTTCAGTTCTTAACACTCCCAGGCTGCCTGTCTATGCTGACATGCATCATCAGATCTCCAGCAAAGACTGTGCTTCGAGGCTTTGATTCTGAAAGCCATGTGGTTCTGCGTCCGGGCCCCATGATAATTTCTTCTAGCTGCTCTTCTAATTTTCTGGGGTCAACATTGTCATATGGACACCGGCCATAGGTCGTCTCAGCTATTCCAAGGGGATGGAAAATTGGAGGGTTTTTGAGAGAGTCAAGACCTTTAAAGCATATCCTAATTCTAATTGTGCTGGAAATTTTCCAATTTCCCAACAAATACAGCATGCGGAATGTGGACAATTTGCCATTCCTTAGAGCAAAACTGAGTTTCAACAACTGATTTATCATTGCCATTTTTAAAGAAGTATCACATGAAGCGTGTGAGAGTCGAGACAGAAAACTGAGACCAGCACACAACAACAAAACAGGCCAAGAACAAAGAAAGAAAAATGCTCACAAAAGGGTGACACAATCCATAGGGCTGAGGTGGGGTCTCGTGCTCTCAACCAAAATGAGTTAATGACCAAGAAAAGGTGTTTTCATCTTTTCACCATTAAAACAAAACAAAACTTCTCTCTGAAGTGAGCTCCTCCACTCCAGGCAGTGATTTGACCTGCTGGTGTGGTTATTGTTCCGAGGGATTGAGGCGACGTTCACTTTGCAAATGTTTAATGAACACCTGTTACAGGTCAAGCTCTGACCTAGATGCTGGGGAAAGGAGGAGAGGCCGTGCACCCCGGGATCTTTCCATCCCCTCGAAGCTGAGACTTTGGTCAAAGCTGAGCGTACCAGTGGGGCTCACCCCAGGAGCAGCTGACAGTGCCACCCGCCATGAGGACATGAATCTGTTTCTAAATTCTTTTATTTCCTAATTTAATTATTTTTGCAAGTACACAGAGCACCTTTCATTCTACACAATAAGGAATTACCAAGATTTAATTTCAAAAGTTGATTTAGAGTTTTAAATATGACTTCTTGTATAGAAATTGTGGGAGAAGATACAACGAATTATCTTTAGCATGCCATAGAAAACAGCATCGTTAGGGAGGTGGACTCTACTAAGGATTCCACGTGATAATTCCACATTAGGGAGTAGGCAGTGTGCATAAATAAAGCTGTGCTAAAGCTTGAAAACGGTCTCAAACTGCCTACATCTAAAAACGTCATTTTTCTCAAATTGGCTGTACAAAAGCCCTTACAGTGAAGGAGGGCCAGGAGGAAACATGTATTTCAAACTCCAGGCCTTCATTTACCTGCCTGTGAAATTGGTGGGCACCCTTTGTGAAGGCTGCACAAGGAGAAGTGGCCTCGGCAAGTTTCAGGGCCACCGCCTGACACCAGAATCCAGGCTGGCCCCAGCATGATTATCTCAGGAGAAGAATCGACTCTCTTACGTGAGGGGCAAGGTGCCATGACACTTCCAATTAGGTTGATATTATTTTCATTTGGTGATTTTTTTTAGGTCAGTTCATGAAAAATGTGACATTTTGAACTGAAGATAATTTGAAAAGATTTGAAGATGAAAAAGGTAAAGATTAAAGTTCAGGTTAACATGAATAATGATAAAACTTATAACTTGATTGTAGTAATGCTCTGAGCATTATTTTAGTGGTTCTTTATAAGAACCCTACGAGGTAGAGGCTTCCACAGATATTTAATAGAAGAAGTTGGCTCGGAAGTTGTAACTCCCAGGAGTGCCCAGTGACAAGGAGGTGTCACCCAAACCTAGTTCTTTTGTCCCTAAAGGCAGGGTGATTTTTTTTTTCTACACAGGACAGTCTCCTTGGGAATAAAGGATAAAAACATAGCATTTGTGAAGAAAGAAAAAGAATATTTCTAAGAAGGTCGTAAGAGGCATATGAATGTGGAAGGAGTTGAAAAAGAGAGACACTGAAAGTTCTGAGGAGAAAATTTAACTGAAGATTTACAGCCAGGAAGAAAGGGACGAAGCCATCCCTGGTGACAATCCCAGAGGCCCGCAGAAGAGCTGGTGAGCACAGCCTCCTTCGAATGGGCTCCGTCTGTTGGTGGCTCCCGGCCTCACATCTAGCACCCAGCATAATGGCAAGCAATAGGATCAAATGCTTGTTAAATAAATCAACGAATGCAAGAATTAATTCACTTCATGGCTTAATGACCACAGACTGTCCTAGGTAGGGCTGGATAGGGCGTGACCATTTCAGCAAAACTCTTATAGTACAATTATGTTTCATTGAATCCTATGAAAATCCAATTAAATATATTCAGATAACAATGAAAGAAGTAAGGGAAGGAAGAAAGGGAGGAAGAAAGGAACAAAGGAAAGGAATGAAAGCAGGAAGGGAGGAAGAAAGGAAGGGAGGGAGGGAGAGAAGGAAGGGAGGGAGGGAGAAAGGGAGGGAAGGAAGAAAAGGAGGGAAGGGAACGTGCCAGGAGGAAAGGGAACATGTTAGGCAGTTCTACCGCCCATCACTCTTCCATTAATCAATTTGTGTTCTGGAGTGCAGGATAGTAGGAAAAAACCTGTAATATAAATAAAAGAACAGGCAAGGCAAAGGCATATGAATTACAGAGACACGTTTTAGAGAATTATAAAAGCATTGTGATAATTTAGAACTGGCCTTATCCTGGGCCCACGCAGAGTTAGGTCACTCGTGGTGGCAAATGCTGGTGTGTTTATCGGGCTGGGTGTGCGCCCAGGGACCTGGGGCTGCCATATTGTGAAAGCAGAACAGAGTCTTCCACACCAAGAAGATTTTAGGATTCAGTGATGCCAGGCAGCCACTTTGGCAGACCTGTTGGATTTCTTTCACATTTTGCCTTTGGCTTATGTGTTACGTTATTTTCATTGTAAGTGTTTGCGGCAGCCAGTGTTTCTGATCTCATACGTCCTCTCCTCCCTTTTCCAGGCGGCGACCCACGGGAGTTGTGGCCACCGCAGCACCCCAGCAAAGGCGGGGATCTGATGGGTCAGGTCTCGGCGCCGGACCGAAGGCTGCTGCTGGGGGATCTGCGGGGCTGGGCGCAGCTTTCACACGCGTGTTCCTCGCGGCCTCCACAGGCACTGGACTGGGTCTTTCACGTGTTGTTGACTGAAAACCAACACGAGGGTCTAGGTTCAGCATGCAGGTCGCGACGTGTCTGTAATCTTGTCAGTATCTCCTAATCCATATGCGTAGCAGGAAGCGGTGTTTTCCTTTTCTGAAGAAGGACAAATTCCTGAAAAAACGTGACCCAGCCGCTGGCGCCGCCTCCCCCGCTGGCGCCATGAATCGGGTGTCTCCACAGCAGCGGCGCCGCCTCCGCGCAGCCTCACTTCCGTCAACGCTCCGCGAAAAGCTGCTTGTGTGTGTTGAGCCCAACCCGTGTACCAGCTAAATTGTCGAGGGAGGGTAATCACGGGACAGCATTGACTGAAAAGACCACAGACGAACTGTTTGTCATTGTATTAAATGCGTCACTCAGAGAATTCTGACATGTCTCCCCCGCGTCAGTCATTGTTGGAGAAACCTGATTCCGGCCCCCGTGATTCCGGCGTCCCCTTGATTCCGGCCCCCAGTGATGCTCACGTCCTGTGATTCCGGCGCCTGGTGATTCCGGCCCCCCGTGATTCCCGCGTCCTTGATTCTCGCGCCGTGGTCGGATGTGGGCTGTGCTGCCCCAAGCGCCCCGCGCCAGCTCTTGCTCCTCAGACGCCCCTGACATCCCCGGCCCTGTGGTGGGCGCCTCACCCAGTCTCCTGGCGCCACAGTGGCGAATGTCTCTTGCCCACCGCCCCAAACTTTTGCCATTTTGTGCTGAAATACCATCAACTTCTCCTCCCCAAATATCTATTTCAGAAAAACATGTGCTATTGTAAATAACACAGGAAAGGCATTTTTTGAAAAAATATAAATAACACAGTTCCTACAGTGAAGGCCTCCTACTGTAAGTTTAATCACTAGAAGACATTATCAAAACAACAACAAACAAAACTTGTTCCTTAGCCGATTTTCCCTATCTTGAACTGGACATTAGCATGGACAGCCAAACAACTGGTTTTAACGTTTGTTATTTTTCCCAACGCATTTCCTGTTGAATGGTAAACTGAATATTTTAAAGAAGAAGAAAAACAAGAAACCTGACCGATGAATGTATTTAAAAGCTAATTGACTAATTTAGACTATTTTAGCTTTTGGTACATGAATTTCCTTATGGCATTTTATATATATCTCCAAAGCAAAGAAAATAATAAGTTCTGTGTTTTTTGCAAATGAGAACACTGGTGAACATTTTGCACATGCTTGAATAACCAGATTGTCATGATCACCCATACCTATTGTACTTTGCTTCTCTGTAAATCTCAGAAGAGTGAATCAGAATTAATAGAAGAAAACCTGAGATGTCATCTTGACCAGCTTCCCATTTCTCAAAGGGACCATGCCCAATTCCTCCATAAACATGATGGTCAGCACACACACACACAATACACAGGCACACACACATATGCACATGCACACACACAATACACAGGCGCACACACATATGCACATGCACACACACACCACACAGG
>NC_045448.1:369834-421715 GCF_002776525.5 Piliocolobus tephrosceles | reverse complement strand
TACACAGATACACATGCACACATACTGAAACAGCGACACACAGGGACACACAGATACACACACATACTGAAACACATGCAAATACACAGATGCACAGAAACACAGACACTTACATGCTTCCAAGGCCTGTTTATCAAACATCCGTGGGTGGCCCTGAGATGCCTCTGAGGCAGGTGCAGTGTAGGCCCCAAGCCTGGGAGCCTGCGGGCAGTGTGCACACCAGGAGACCCTAGGTGGATGTGGACAACACAGGGCCATGCTGAATCCTGGATGCTGTAATCACAGGTGGCAGAGAGGATCTGGCTTTTCAGCACCTGGTCTCCCACGGGGCATTATGTTGCAGCCCCCCATCTTATTCCCAAACCTCTACGTCCCCCTGTGGAGAAGTGACGTGGTGTTGAAACGCTGCTGTGACAGTAAATGTCCAGTTGGAAAGCGCCGTCTTCACTAGTCTCTGAGGGCAGGGAGGAGGGCTCCTGATTACCCCAGAAATTCGGTCACCAGTGCACTGGGGGAGGTATATCCAGCAGACGTTGGAACCTGGAAGCACTATTTTCCATGACTCTGGGAATATGATTAATACTCAAATGAGTTCCTTCTACCCATAAGGCCTCAATTGTATCCCTGGGAATACTGTGGGAATTCAGCAAAGGGGAAAAGCACTTGGATTGTTTGAAAGCATCGGAGGAGCTACAGTTCCCAGCACTTTGTCCACCTCTAGCCTGAGTTTTGGAAGAGGCGCTTGTCAGTCTCTGAGCTTCATGCATCTTCCAGACATCTGACTCGGTTACAGTTCCCTTCGTGGCCACACAGCATCAGCTCTGGATAAATGAAAAAAGTCTTCAGGGAAGCAAAAGCTCCATGACCTTTTGAAGCCCTTTGCAACTGAGGGAACTTATACTTCTAGAGGGGAGATTATTAGAACAGAACGAGCCACAGTCAAAAACTACCATCTCCAGAGAAAATAGATATTTTTTTGCACTAAGGATACATCTCTGGTTTAAACAGTTTGGACAATTGTGAGGCATTCTTCGCTGAGACCAGAGTAGTTTATTTCTATTTCAGCTCAATAGAAAAATGCTACAAAGTAGCAAAGTAATCCTACCTTGTTGTGCCAGCATTTTAGAAATGGGACTTCAAAAGTAATCTGTGGGTGACTTTCTTAGGAAAATTAGCATTTTATATCTTATATTATGAACACTTATTTATAGATTTTATTTCCGTAAGATTGTAACTCTTTGAGGGTTTAAAACTTGTTTTCACCAGCTCTGAATTTCTAGAATCTGGCATTATGCTGAAACACGAAGGGCAGTTTCAATAACTGTGCTACACACACACACGAGTCATTGTTCTTGACTCACCAGGGTGTTTTCCATTATGTTCTTTGCAAGACTGCAAGTATCAGACTTAATAAAATTGGGATACTGCTGGCTTAGGCAATGACTGGCATGGATGGAAGAGGAAACCCCGGTCACAGCCCCGCTCCCCTCCACTAGGCAGCTGACCCTCAGGGGTCAGGTTTGGCCCTCAGGGGTCAGGTTCAGCCCCCAAATTCAGTCCATTGTTTTCTGGCCAGTGACCTTGGGCACATTATTTAAGCTCTCTGTGCCCCAAGTGTCCAGCTATGATGAAGAGGTGACAGAGTAGCTCACAGGATTCAGGGGACAAGAAGAAAGGGTGAGCAAGGCTTGGTGAAGATCAGATGCAGCCATGGCCCTTGGCACAGCAGCAGCCCTAAAATCCACCCACAATGTGAATGGCTTTTGTGTTTGTTTTTGACAGAGTTTCACTCTTGTCGCCTATGCTGGAGTGCAATGGCGCGATCTCAGCTCACTGCAACCTCTGTCTCCTGGGTTCAAGCAATTCTCCTGCCTCAGCCTCCAGAGTAGCTGGGATTACAGGCATCCACCACTAAGCCCAGCTAATTTTTGTATTTTTAATAGAGACGGGGTTTCACCGTGTTGGCCAGGCTGGTCTCGAACTCCTAACTTAGGTGATCTGCCCACCTCAGCCTCCCAAAGTGCTGGGATTACAGATGTGAGCCAACGCGCCTGACTGTAAACGGCTTTAAATGCCATTGTTATTGTGTCAGTCCCCACACATCACACCCACAGCAAACTCAACCCACCTGAGCAACATCCTGAGCATCAATCAGGTGCACCCATTGGTGCTGCCCCTGTGGGGCATTTGGAGATAAAGATAAGCGTAACACAGGAACCCTGGTCGGTCACAGGGATAAATGCCAGGGCTGGAGGTGGACACGTATGTGGGGCACCGAGGGGTCCTACACAGGCGGCCAGTATATGGTGCATGGTGACTCCAGTATTTGAGCAGGGCTTAAACACTCAGGCATCTAAGCAGGTGTAGAAGAGCCAGGTAAGGGCAGTTGTGCCAGAGGAAACATTGCAAGGGAACAGTGTGGGGCAGGAAAGCTGATTTTTTGGTGGTTTTATTTTGATATGTTCAGCTGTAGAATGCTCATGTAATAATAGCTACTATTCTTAATGCCCAGTATGAGCCATGCAAGTCTCACACTCTCTTCTTTAAACCTGATGACAACCTTAAGCAAGGGTATTTGTTTATTTTTATTTTTATCTTTCAGATGAGTTAAATCAGGTACAGAGAGTAAAGGATATCTTTAAGCAAAGGGCAAGCGTGGACTCCCACCTGGCTTTGGTTGCTCTCCCCTCTGTCTACCCAAATTCTCTGTGGGGTCCAGTCCTTCCCCTACGACCTCCCACCTGCTGGCAGTGCAGATCCCCTCCTGAGTCTCCCCCCATTGGCCCAGAATAATTCTACACCTTGTCATAAGTCACATGCAGATGGATTGATGGTTATTTCGTGTATAAATTGTACACGTGTAGGATTAAATGCTGACTCTGGAACAAGGAGTGTTACTTAAACTTTAGGAGTCTCTGTTTAGTTTTTTTCCATGATGTTAATTCCACAAGGCTTTCATAAGGAGCATATGGACACATGCTCACACACAGACAGGCACACATGCACGCACCCACACATGCTCACACACACAAATGCAGACATGTACACACATGCACTCACCCACACATGCGCACACACAAATGCCAACATGTACACACATGCACGCACCCACACATGCTCACACACAGGCTCACGTGTATGCATGTACATGAGTCACACACACACACACATATGCAGGCACACACATGCCCATGCCCTTTAATGCCCTCAGTCAACACCAGGCCATTTCTCTCCTCTTCCCCAGGCAAAATAACTTGATTAGCCAATTAGCAGAAATTAAAGATCTAGCAGGATTATCTCTGGCATAATTTGACCTATAAGAATTTGTCCCTATACCTAGTGTGAACACACCTGACTCTTAGAAAGGATTTGCTGAGGGAACAAGCTCAGCCTGACAACCCTTCCTGTTGCCCTGGCATGGTTACCAGGTCTTCCTTCTCATGAGCCCCAGGCCGACGGAGCAGCAGCAGACTGAAATTGCGATCAGATAACAGAAGTGCTCGGTGAACTGGGAACATCTTTCTTATTATGCAGTTGTCAGGCTGAGCAATTTCAGGACCCAAGTCTTCCAACACAGGCCTCATTAGTCAGAGAGTTTGCCTCATGGAACTACTTAAAGACACATGTGGGCTGCTGTGAGCCCTCAAGTAGGTATCACATCCAGCCACACTCCCTGAGTTACTCCAGCCTTTATGGACATGGGGTGGTTCTCTGCAAGCAGATCTGATGGTTAATTGGGGGATTGTGGCCATCGGCACCACTGAGCCAGGGGTTTATACATGAGCCTTCGTCAAGTCAAGAAGCAACATTTTCATTTCACAGAGTGGTTGCTCCATGGATGGGCCTCAGAGACTGTGGGCATTTGGTACCCAGATGTTTGGCTATTTTTCCATTAAAAGGAAAAAAAAAAAAAACAGATGAAAGCCTCTCTAAGGAAAATGTCCAACCTTATTACAGAAAAAGATGGGCATTTTTCTTAGCAAGTTCATCATTAGAAAGAATTTTCGAAAGCAGTCACATGCCCATAGAATGAAGCTGAATGGAATCCTGTTTCTCCAGAGACCACAGCAGTGGAGCTGATGGGCCAAGTCAGTCTCCTGATCCCTCTGCTGTCAAATCCTCACCAAAACAAGCTCCAGATCTAATCTTGTTGCTCATAATTCATGAATAATATTATGGCTTTGAGTTTGAATTCTTCTTGCCAAATCTTTGCTTACCTTGTGTCATCATCCAAACACTGACGACTCATGTTTGGAGTCTTGTGCGTACGGGATGCCAGTGTAGATGTGAAGCAGGACTCTGAGCCACCATGGAGCAGGAGGATGGACATCCACCGGGGGAAGTGGGGCACGAGAAGAGGCAGCCACACTTTGAAAACATCAAACCTCGTAAAGGCAGACAATGATTTTTCAAAAATTGACACAACTCCACTTTCATCAACGTTCATTAAAACAGGAAGCAGGTGGTACAAGCCACAGCCAGAAACTGGAGGCTCCTGTGTGATTTCACTTCTCATTAGAACTATACTGCATCACCTCTGCAAAAAAAGAGTGTGTGCTCTTCTATTAAAAATCAGAAAGTCAACTTATAAAATTCTTTAAGATTTGGCAAAGACGAAACCTCTGTTTTGTAAAATCCTTTAGTCCTGCGCTCCCTCCCTGGCCCCGTGTCCTGAGTCCAGCCCTTGGCATCTCTCCATGCTCTCACTCTCGGCAAGGCCACGCTCATCCACACAGTTCACTTCTAATTCTAAGAACTTAACATACTGAAGTGAACCAAACAGAGGAATGTCTCTGCCCTGACTGAACTGGCACCAACCAAAAGAGACACAAAGAATTTGACTGATACAAAAACGTAGGTACATTAGCGACACACAGGCACAAGCAGGAATATAAACCAAGAAAGGGCACAGTGGGGAGGCGGCTTCCGAGAGGCTGCAGGATGGAGGGGCTGTGAGGACAGACAGGCTGGGACGTGATCTCAGGGCACAAGGTCAAGGGGCTGCTAGTGCTGCCGGGAGTCAGAAACACGAGTTCGGAGCCAGCACGAGGGGTCAGGCCTGAAGACGTCCATCTGTGGTCAGCAGAGCTCGGGTGAGGCCAGGTGCTCGGCAGAAGAGGGGAAGGGTGGATCTGAGCACTGGGCCTCAAACGCTGCCCTGGGAGGCCAGGACCACTATGAGATGCAGGGCAGGAGACGCGTGAATCTGGGCGGGCAGGACCATTTCCAGGGCAGGGACCGCACCGTCCACCCACGCCGTCAGATAAACACCGAAGTTTCCTGTGGGATTTGGCGTCATGCGGCTGTTCATGAGACAAGAGCAGTTCCAGGGGAGCTCTGGGGTCACAGACTCCTGCAGAGGGCGGGAGAGAGAATAGGGGCAGCATTTTTCCTCGGTGCAGCTTTTGCCATAAGCAGCAGGAAAACAGGGAGTACTGGGATAAAAAGCAAAAGTTTTATTTTTCCTTTAAAGACAAGAAAAATAATGGTAAGTTTGTGGATAGGAATCGAGCAGGAAGGAGAAACTGATGACTCAGGAAACAGGGAGCCTGCTGATGTCCCCGAGCAGATCCAGGGTGGTTTGCTGCCCTGGGGATGAAAGGTGGGGACTCAGAGGAGGGGCGGGCACAGGGGAGGGCTGTGTCTGGGAAAAATCCTCTCAGGAGGCTGTGATTTCTTCAGCGATTTCTTCAGAGCCGGGATGGGGAAGAGCTGGAGCCCCGGAGAGAGGAGGGAAGGCCTGAACTGTTCTTCTGGGAGACCGGAGGGAGCAGGTTTCCCCCTGCAAGGCGCTGCCCACAGCCCTGGGCATCAGCAGCCGCTTGGCCTCCTGTAGCTTCTCACCATCGACGCCGATTAGCCAGCAAATATCAGGACGCGAGGGCCTGAGGGTGTGGGACAGAAAGCCGTGCTGAGAGGCATTCAGCCGGGTGGGGAGGGCAGCCAGGTCGTGGTGGCTGAGACATGGTGGAAGGGACGTGGAGCGGCCTCTGGGACCGGACATCGCCAGGGGCCTCTGTCTCGCTTCCCCGCCCTCCGCCCTCCAGCCTGGAGATCCCAGGGGCTACTGTATCGCCACCTCCTGCCACCTCTGCCATCACATCTCACGGACTCCAGCTCCAGCCTTTCAGTTCTTGTGTCTGCATGCGATGGTATAATAGTTAATCCTTACAGTCTTCCTGGTTAACATTCTCACCCTTTGCTTTTTCCGCATGAGAACTTTCATGGACCGCATGTTTAACCAGTTTTTAAATGTTCCACATTGTATTTATCTGAAATGCAATCATTGCTCTAGGGTTTCTTGAGGCCCAGAGTGAAATATCAGCATTTTAATTCCCATGAAGAGAAAAGCCCTCCTGCTCCGAGAAAGAGGGAGAGGTGCAGGAAGAGGGGAGGAGAAGCGGAAGGGGGAGCACGGACAGAGGAGGTCGGAAGGCCAGCGTACCCCCGTCCAGCACACACAGTGACTCCCTGGTTAATTCAGGACACGCTGCTGCCAGGGATGAATTATCATCACAGCTACTTTAACATTTATTGATTCATTATAAAGCAACTGCCTGACTCAAAAAACATAAAAGTTTTACCAACTTAATGTTCCAGAGACAAAACCATATCCCAGGATGTGATATGGTTTGACAAAACCCAGGATGAAATTCAGGCATAGAGAAGCTTGTCTTCGCCACGTTACCCAGGAGGCCGTCAGGCGTGCCATGAAAACTATTTATCATTTAAAAGAATGTAAATCAGAGCCCCGCTGTGAGGCAAATGCTGCACTGGGGGAAGGAAATATAAGCCAGGTAGTATCCTGCCTCAGAGGATACAGCATCTCATTAATTTCCCATGATTGTAAATATAGTCAAAGAATGTACTTATGCCAACAGTGTATGAGCATCCCTTTTTCTCCACAACCTCACTACCATCTGTTAGTTTTTGACTTCTTAGTAATAGCCATTGTGATTGGTGATAGATGGTATCTCATCATGGTTTTGATTGGAAGACAGTGTGGCAGTTCCTCAAAGACCTAAACACAGAACTACTGTTCAACCCAGCGATCCCATTACTGGATATATACCCAAAGAAATATTATCATTCTATTGTAAAGACGCATGCACGGGTATGTTCATTGCAGCACTATTCACAATAGCAAAGACATGGAATCAACCTAAATGCCCATCAGTGGTAGACTGGATAAAGAAAATGTGGTACATATACACCATGGAATACTATACAGCCATAAAAAAGAATGAGATCATGTCCTTTGCAGGGGCATAGATGCAGCTGGAGGCCATTATCCTCAGCAAACTAACGCAGACACAGAAAACCAAACACTGTATGTCCTCACTTATAAGTGAGAGCCAAATGATGAAAACACACAGACACATAGAGGGGAACACCACACTGGGACCTATTGGAGGTTGGAGGGTGGAAGGAGGGAGAGGATCAGGAAAAATAACTAATGGGTACGAGGCTTAATACCTGGGTGATGAAATAACCGGTGCAACAAACCTCCATGATACGTGTTTACTTGCGTAACAAACCTGCACATGTATCCCTGAACTGAAAATAAAAGTTAAAAAAAGAATGTCCTTGGGTCACTCTGGTAAGCAATGGTGCCTTCCATGCTGAGCCCAAGCTGTGTGGCATCCACTGGTGACCCAGGCTCTCTGGGGGTGACCCAGGCTCTCGGGGGGTGACCCAGGCTCTCGGGGGGTGACCCAGACTCACCGGGGGTGACCCAGGCTCTCGGGGGTGACCCAGACTCTCCGGGGGTGACCCGGGCTCTCGGGGAGTGACCCAGGCTCTCTGGGGGTGACCCAGACTCACCGGGGGTGACCCAGGCTCTCCGGGGGTGACCCAGGCTCTCGGGGCCTTTCCCACCACTGCCCTTGTCTTTCCTGAACTCCATCCTGATGTGATGATGTCATTGCCTCTGAGTCTGAATTCGTATCCTGACGTGATGATGTCATTGCCTCTGGGTCTGAATTCCATCCTGATGTGATGATGTCATTGCCTCTGAGTCTCAGCTCCATCCTGATGTGATGATGTCATTGCCTCTGAGTCTGAACTCGTATCCTGACGTGATGATGTCATTGCCTCTGGGTCTGAGCCCTACTCCTTGGCAGTTCCTTCTCTAACCCTGTAATGGCTTCTCTTTGCCTAGACTTTAAATGTCCCTCTTCAGAAAGGATCAATCTGTCATGCTCTTTGCTTCAACCACTATAATTGCCCGTGGATGACTCATCTTGGGATGAATAGTATCATTAAATTTTTAGCTCAGGCCTCCCTCCTGAGTCCCGCTCTGTGCAGCAGTCACTGTGTATTTGCGCATTCATCACTGTCATCATCACCACTGACGTCAGCCCCATCACTGACACTTTACATGGCTTAAAGCATTTTCAGTTTTAAACTCGTGTGTGGCCATTACCTCACTGTATCCACCTAAAACTTCCGTGAGTTAGATACTGTTTCCACATGACTTTTCCAATCAGCAAATGTTTATTTCAGGTACTCTGTGATAGGAAAATATTAAATGACCCTATCCTGGGACACAGGTGATTCAGTCTGGTTGAGAAGATAAACACATTTGCAGATAATTTTAATAGAGTGAAATGTGTACAAAGAGATTTACAAAATGTTAGAACGTGGGTCCAGTGCAACTTGGTCGAGGATACAAGGTGAGCCCTTCTGGGGATAAGCCTTAAAGTGATCAGGCATTACCCACGTGTGTAGATGGAGAAAGAAGCTGTTCCACGCAGACGCCAGCTCAAAGGCTTGGGGTGAGAAATGCCAAGTAGGGGCATTCTAGGCAGTCTGAAGTTACAGAACATAACTGTGCACAAACCCCACAGTGAGCTGGTGGTCATAATTTTCATAGCCTTATTCTTTAATATGACTACCAGGTGTTAGAAAAATATCTCTAAAATAAACAAAATAGATCAACAGAAAAAAATTTTCAGCAGAAATAGGAAGAGTAAAGAGCAGGAATAAAAAAAGCTTCAAAAAGTGAAATCATAATATTATCCTCATCTAGATAGAAATGAACATTGCACATCTGAAACAAGAAGTCTGAGGAAACAACAAAAAGTAATCTTAAAACTAAACTGACTTAAAACTAAAACTAGTCAACTTAAAACTTTATAAAACTAAACCAAGTCGAATTTGTGCCTTTAATCAACAGATAATTTTTTATAGTATAAGTATGCCCCATACAATAATTGGCCGTACTTAGGCAAATACTAAGAATTATTTGTTGATTTTCTGAAATTCAGATTTAAGTGGGCATTCTGTATTTTTATTTGCTAAATCTGGCAACTCTACCTAAAACTAAAAACATAATAGCAGAAATGAAATAAAAATCAACAAAAAGATAAGAAAATAAAGTTGAGGAATTCTTCTGGAAATAGGAAAAATAGGTAAAGAAATAAAAACTGTAACAGAAAAAAATAAGAAAATTAGATACCAGTTCAGGTAGCTCAATATTTAAACAGCAGAATCCAGAAGGAAAGAACACACGAAGCGCAGGATGGGAAGGGAACTTTTTACAGAAAACTTAAATGCAAAAAGGCTCCCAAGACTAAAGGCCACACATTTCCAGATTTAAAAGACCCCTCCAATGCTTTCAATAAAGAATAAAAAGGACTCAGACTGAAACAATCATGGAATTTCAGGACACAAAGGAAAAAATAAGTAAGTTTTTAAACTTACAAAGGAAAGCAGCAGGTAGCAGGTAAATGCTGGGAGGCAGAGGGTCTGGGATTCCAGCAGCAGGGGTGGGAGCTGAAGGGACTGGAGTAGAGAGAGCCCCCACTTCCAGGAGGAACGCGGGGTTCTCCCTGCCAGTGTCTGGGCCATCTTTCAGCACCACCTCCCTGCCCCGCGCTCCTCCCTCCCCTGCTCCAGGACGTGGGACTCCGCCATTTCCCAGCCGGGCTCCTCCGAGGTGCTTCCGTGCAGACACCGGAAGGAGGTGAAGAGGAACGCCCTGGTGTCCTGTCAGATTTGTCCATGAAGGTCCCGACTCGGAGAACCGCTGGCTTCAGGTGTACCCGGCTGCGCTCCCTCCTTGTGGGTCTGAGCCCCTGCCCTGAATGATTCCCCCCGCTTAGCCTCTAGGCTCTGCAAGGCTCGGTGTCTGTTTGCCTGCATCGAATCCCTTCTGTGGAAACACCTGTTTCTGTTTTCCTAACGGGAATCCAACATACTTACTAGTAGGAGTTGATAGGTTTATGTGACTGGGTTGGCTATCTTCTTGTGGTTTGTGATACCTCATAATTTATTAACATATGAAGATAATTTTTAAAAATTGGTGATCTGGTTTTGGAAATGTGTTCTGTGTAGTCCTTGAGTATCCACTGGCTATCAGAACTGTTCTGGCTTTTAACACATGCTGTGTTCTTTATTTTTTACAAGATAATTTTCTTATACTAAATTTTTAGGTGAAAAGTACTAAGAATCCACAAAACTAGTCATTTTGGGAAACATTAGATTGTTACAGCTGATCCCAAGCTTCAAGGTGGATGCCTTATAGTTTTAGAAATAATAGCATAAATTTAAGATGAACAAAAAATCAGACCAAAGAGATACCTAAAAGGGAAAAATAAGATTGAAAATGTTAATTTAAATTTAAAAAAATAACTAGAGTTAATCAGCAAAAGATGTATAGTGAGATAGAGTCCTGACGGCAGACATTAGTAGGACCGATTCAGAGTCTTCAGTAATGATAAAGTCTCAGAACGCTGTGGACTCCTCAGCAAGACTTTCTTCATCATGGCATTAGAGTCATCAGCCTGTATTGACCTGATGCTGATAAATAATTTAAAGAATAATACCTCGTACTAGCTGTATATGAGTTAAATAAACTCAGGATTATACGTTAGTCTCTCCAGGGAGAGACTGTGGTGACCCTTACATTGCATGTGTCTTGGCTGTGTGACTATTTTTATTGCAGATATTAGAAGAGTACATTCTGAGCTCCGGAGGCATTGTCCTGACTTGAGCTCATCTCTGGGCACATTGAGCTGCCTCCCCTCATTGCAGGTGCCAGTGGACTTTGAGACAACGTGTTGGAGGGACAGACCCAGAGCACTCTGGGAGGTCAGAGATGTCACCCGAGAAAGTTCCCTCCTTGCCCCACCTGGGAGCAGGGAGCACCCTTTCATTTACATGAAGACATTATTGTCTACGCTTGTGCATATTTCACATAAATTTTAGAATCAAGTTTCATTTAAAAATCCTATTGGAGAATTGAAAGTATTAATGAATAGAATTGATATTTTCAATTTAATTGATTTAGTAGTACAATTTGGGAAGAATTAACAGCTTTAAAATGGTGACTTCTTCTTCGTAGTAAGGTTGTCTCTTTAGTTAGGCTTGACTTTTATGTTCTGAGGCTTATAATTTTGCATAATCATGAAACTTGCATACTTCTTGATTCCCAGATATTTGAGGGAATTTTGTGGAAACAATTGTATCTAACCTTTACAATTTCAAACTAAAAATGAATTGCCTGGTTAATGTTTTACTTTACCAGTTCGTGCATACACACAGATGGAGCGCATTGCCCGGCCAGGCTGGAATGCAAGTACTGTGTGCTATTTCTTTTCGTTTGGACAAGTTCACCCTGCAGAGTAATCGTATTAGCTTCTGCCTGGAAGCCAAGTGGGAAAAGGAGAGTGCAGATTTCACTTTTCAGTTTATAAACTTTCCCTCCTTCTCCACTTTCAGTTCGGAATGTTCACCTTCAGCTCTGCCAGAGTCCATCTCCTTCAGAGGTCCACAACCTCCACAGCCCATTAAAATCACACAGGAGCTTTAAAAATCTCAACACTCGGGCCACACACCAAGCCAATTAAGGGGGACCTCCAGGGTGGGATGCAGGCCCATGCGGTTTGTGCAGCTCGCCAGGTGACCCACTGTCCTGACCCTTGACACTGGAAGTGTGAGACTCAGACGGATGCGAGAGTGTCCCCAGGGAGCTTATTAACCATGCATGTCTCCAGGCTCACAGACCTGTTAGATTGGAAGCTGCATTTTAACAAGCCTCTCAATGCTCATGAAAGTTTGAGAAGCACTTCTGGACCTCCAGGCTTCTGCAGGGCTAGTGGCCAGGCTTTAGTGGTGGGAAAGGAACTCTGGGACATGAACATTTTCTCACACAGCAGTAGGTCTCAGACTTGAGGGAGCTTCAGAAGCATATGCAAAGCTTCAAGCTCTACCCTCTGGAGTTTCTGACTCGGGGTTTAGCACGAGGCCCATGTTGGGCATTGCTAAGGATTCCCAGGTGATGCCCTGCTGCTAGTTGGAGACTACACTTGGAGATAGAGCATTCCACAGACTCGAACAGCCTCAGCTGCAGTCTCAGCTGCGTTCTCGGGTGTATTCAGCTTCAGCTGCATTCTTGGGTGCATTGACCTGCCCCCAGGCCTTTCTGGAGATGCCTTTGGGGAGACACTTGATTCCAGCCTTCCCCGCCGATAGCCGGGCTTTTGGCTCTGCCTGGAGTGTTTCATCTGCCATCACGCTTCCATCCATATCCCTGCCTCCTGCATTTTGTTGTTAACATTTCATCTCTCTCATCTTCATCTTTATTGTGGGTTTTATTTCTTTATTGTCATTTTGGTGGGATTTGGTCACAAAACAAAGACAAATCTGTTAAATTGCCTATAGTGATTTTGAAATCCCTATTAGTTACTTTTTAACATTTGTGAGAGCCATTAAATTCCGAGGTTATTCATTATATTGTCAAGCCCTGTTGTTTGCTGTATTCACTTTCCTTGGGTTTTAGCTCCTTTTCTAGTTAAATTTGATGCATTTTTTGTGAATAAATGTTTATGCTAAGATCATTGTAGATTTGCATGCTATCATACGTATAGAAAGACCTAATGGACCGTTTACCAGTTTCTGCGGTAGTTACATCCTGCAAAATTAAAGTACAAAATCACAACAAGGATAATGACATTGATAGAACTAAGAACAGCTCTGTCACCACAAAGATCTCTCCTTTGGCAACCACTAATCTCACTTCATCTCAATAATTTTGTATATATATAATGCCATATGGCATTACATATTATATATGTATATAATGTATATAGGTATATGTATGTAATCTGTTTCAAGAGTGTTATATCAATGCTGTCATTTGGTGTGTGACTCTTGGGATTGGCTTTTTTCACTCGGGACAATTCCCTGCAGATTCACCTAGGCTTCTGCAGCCTTAGGAGTCTGTTCTTGGTTTACTGAGGAATCCATGATGCGGTTACACCACAGTTTAACCATCCTCCTATTAAAGGATGTCAGGGCTGTTTCCGGTCTGGGGCTCTGAAGAACAAACCTGCCACAAGCATTCATTCACGTACAGGTTCTGTGTGAACGTGCTGTTGTATTTCTCTGGAATAAGTGCCAATTCTGGGTCCCGTGGTAGTTCTAAGAAACTGCCAATCTACTTCCATAGTGGCTGCACCACTGAGACTCGTACCCTCGTACCCACTGTGGGTAAGACATTCATTCGCCATACCCTCTGCAGATTGACTGTTGCCACTCTCTTCTTTTGGGCCTTCAGATGGGTGGACAGCAGCATCTCATTCATTATGGTTCTTTCTCTCTATGTTTCTCTGGTGGCTGATGGACTTGAACATCACCGCACGTGTTTATTTGCCATATGCAAGTCCTGCTTCATGAAATATCTGTTCATGTTTTTGGCCCATTCTCTAGTTAGATCATTTGTTACCTTTCTGTTGGGTTTTGACAGCCCTTTTCTATTGCAGATTTGAGACCTTTGTTGGGTGTGTGGTTTGCAAACATTCTCTCCCAGTCTGCAGCTTATTTTTCAACTTCCTAACAGGGGCTTTTGCAGAGAAAAAGTTTCAATTTGGAGTCCAATTTACCAATTTCTCTTTTCTTATGAATTGCGTTTCTCCTTTCAAGTCTAAGAACTCGTTGCCTGCTCCTAGATATTAAAGATTTCCTCCTATTTTTTTCCTAAAAGTTTTACAATCTTGCCTGTTACATAGGAGTCCATGATTCATTTTGAGTTAAATTTTAAAATGTGAGATTTAGATTTTTTTTCAACACTCTGTGTTGTAAAGGCAAGTCTTCCTCTGATGCGTGGCTTTTGCACCTTGTTGAAAAGCATTGAGCATATTTATGTGGTCACTTCTGGTTTCTCTGTTCTGTTCCTTTGATGTGCATCGGTGGTCCTGTACCAATACTACGCTGTCTTCATTAATGCAGCTACATAGTAGGAGTTGAAATCTGAGAAAGTGATTTCTCCCACTTTGTTCTTCCTTTAAAATATCATTTTAGTTAACTTGGGGTCTATGCCCTTCAATATTATGGTAGAATAAACTTGTCTATATGTACAAGAAACCCTGTTGGGATTTTGACAGGAATTGCATTAAACATATAGAAACATTTTAGGATAATTGACGTATTTATGCTATTGAACTTTTCTATCCATAAACAATATATTTTCCACTTATTTAAGTAATTGATTTCTTTCAGCAGGAGTTTGAAATTCAGCATTCATATATTGTGCATGTTTTATTAAATTTACACCAATTGTACCTTTTTTTTAGTGATTGTCTAAATGTTATTGTATTTTTAATTTCACTTCCACATGTTCATCTTTACTGTATAGAAACGTGATTGATTTTAGTGTGTTGAACTTGTATCTGTGACCTTACCAAAATCCCTTATGGGTTCTAGCAGGTTTTTTGTAGATTCTTAAGGATTTCACACATAGACAGTCATGCCATCTGCAAGTAGAAACAGTTTTAATTTTTTCTTTCTGCATTAGTTTGCTAGGGCTGTCATAGGCAAGTACTATATTCTAGGTGGCTTAAACAGCAGAAATTTATTTTCTCACAGTTATGGAGGCTGGAAGTCCTAGCTCAAGGCCTCAGCAGGTGTGGTTCCTTCTGCAGGCTGCAAGGGAAGGACCTGTTTCAGGACGTGCTCCTTGGCTTGCGACCCCATCTTCTCCGTGTGTCCTCACATCTTCCTTCCTCTGTGTCTGTCTGCATCCTAATCTCTTCACATAAGGACACTAGTCTTACTGGATTAGTGCCTACTCTGATGACCTCCATCTAAATTACTTACTGCACTGAAGTCCCTCTTATTCTCAGTTTTGCTTTCTTAGAATTCATTTACCTGTGGCCAACCATGGTTGGAAAATATTAAATGAACAATTCCAGAATAAACAATTCCTAAACTTTAGCTTGTGTGCTGTTCTGAGCAGTGTGATTAAATCTCCCACGGTCCCTCTCTGCTCCTCCCGAGATGGGAATTGTGTCTTTGTCTGGCATGTCCATGTGGTATACGCCTCCCTCCCAGAAGTCACTTATTAGCCATCGTGGCTCAAATAGAAAAATGGCAGTGTATACAGGGTGTGGCTCCATCTGTGGTTCCAGGCCTCCACTAGGAGTCTTGGAACACAGCCCTCCCCTGTGAGTGTGGGGGTGAAGGGAGGTGGTGGAAGGAGGTCAGTGTACCTCTGACAAACCCCATCTCCAAATACAGTCATGTGCTGAGGTACTGGGGGTGGCACTACAATGTGAATTTTGGGGGAACATAATTCAGCCCATGACACTTTCCAATCTGTGTGTTTTTATTTTTTATTTTTTCTTGACTAATTGCAGAGGCCAGGACTTAGAGCAAGATGTGGACAGTGGTGGGAACCAATGGCTGTGCCACAATCCTGGTCTTGGAGGGGATGTGTTGGGTTCTTATGATCAGATGTGATGCCAGCCTTGGATTTCTCAGATGCTCTTCGCCAACCTGAGGGCTCCTCATTGCCTGAGAGATTTTATAATGAATGGGTGTTGGGATTTGTCAAATGCTTTTTCTAAATCACTTCATATAGCCACATATTTTCTTCAGTCTGTTTATATGGTGGATTACCTGGATTGATTTTTGAGTGTTGAACCAGACTTGCTTACCTGGGAAATGTACGATTTGATTGTAGTGTGTAGTAATTTTATGCATGGGTAGATTTGCTTTGCTAATATGTTGTATAGAGTCTTTGCATCCAAGTTCTTGAGTGATATCAGACTAATTTTCATAAGTGAGTCTCATAAAAAGAATTAGAAAATGTGCTTCTCTTATATTCTGAAAGAGATTATATAAAATTTACATTAATTCTTCTTTAAACATTTGCTAGTATTTTTCAGGAACTCCATCTATGTCTGAAGATTTTTAGGTGGAAGTTGTTAAATACAAATTAAAGGGTGTAAAACTATTTGGGTTGTCTGTTTCACCAGAAGTGAACTACAGTAGTTTCTGTTTTTCAAGGAGTGAGCCCACTTTATTTCAGTTGTTGAGTTTCAATGTGTTTTTAGAATCCCTTATGATTCCTTTAAGTGCTACAGTACATTTATTGATATCTCACTTTCATCATGATATTGGTGATTTGGGTCTTTTTAAAAAATATTTACTTGCTAAAGGTTTATCAATTTTACTGGTAATTTTCATCAGCTTTTTGGTTCACTGATTTCTCCATTTTCCTATATTCAATTTCACAGTTTTTTATTCTTATCTTGTTATCCTGCCTGTTGCTTGCTTTGGGTTTATTTTGTTCTTCTTTTCTGGTTGCTTTAGTTAAGAACTTAGATTATTGATTTAAAACTTTCCCAACTTTCTAAAGCGAAAACTTAGTGCTATACATCTCTCTCTCAGAACTGGTTTGCCTGCATATCACCAATTTTGATATGTTGTATTTTAATTTTTACTTATTTTTACTTCCTTTGAGATTTTCTCTTTGACCCATGGAGTACATTTAAGTAGGTTGTTTAATTTTCAATTGTTTAGAGAGCTTCTTATTGTGTTTCTCTTACTGACTTATAGTTTTATTCCATATTGGTCAAATTGTATACTCTGTAATTTCAGTTCTCACAGGATATGGCGTACCGTGGTTTATGTTCCATGAGCACTTGACAAACACATGTATTCTTCTATTGTTGAGTAGAATGTTGATGTGGTTTGGATCTGTGTCCCCACCCAAATCTCATATTGCATTGTAATCCCCAGTGTTGGAGGTGGGGCCTGGTGGGAGGTGATTGGATCATGAGACAGTTTCTCATGAATGGTTTAGCACCATCCCCTTGGTACTGTTCTGTTGATAGTGAGTTTTCAGGAGATCTGATTGTTTAAAAGTGTGTGGCACTTCCCCTGTCCCTCTCTCTCTTCGTCTTTCTCTGGCTATGTGAAGTGCGGGCTTGCCCTTCACCTTCCCTGCATTAGTCAGGGTTCCCTAGAGGAACAGGACTAGTAAGATATATATATATATATAGTTTATTAAGGCGTATTAAACTCACACAGTCACAAGGTCCCACAAAAGGCTGTCTGCAAACTGAGGAGCAAGGAAGCCAGTCCGATTCCCAAAGCTGAAGAACTTGAAGTCCAGTGTTCAAGGGTGGGAAGCATCAAGCACAGGAGAAACATGTGGGCTGGGAGGCTAGGCCAGTCTAGCCTTTCCCCATTTTCCTGCCTGCTTTATATCCTGGCCATGCTGGCAGCTGATTAGATGGTGCCCACCCAGATTAAGGGTGGATCTGCCTTTCCCAGCCCACTGACTCAAATGTCAATTTCCTTTGGCAGTACCCTCACAGACACACCCTGGATCAATACTTTGCATCCTTCAATCCAATCAAGTTGACACTCTGTATAAACCATCACACTCTCCATGATTATAAGTTTCATGAGGCCTCCCGAGAAGCCAAGTTGATACTAGCATAAACTTCCTGTACAGGCTGTGGAACCGTGAGCCAATTAAACCTCTTTTCTTTGCAAATTATTCAGTCTCAGGCTTTTCTTTATAGCCATGTGAGAATGGACTAACACAAAGGGTCTATATTATGCCAAGTAAATTCTGTTGAACAACTGCTGTATTCAGTTCTTCTATCGCCTTAACAATTTTCTGTTTAATGGTTGTATCATTGCTGAGAGTGGAATGTTGAAGGCCTCAACTATAATTGTGGATATGCCAGTTTCTCCTGTCAGGTTTATAACATTTTAATTGTGGTTAAAAAAAACCATAAAATTAATCATCTCTACCACTTTCAAGTGTACAACTCAGTAATATTAAGTGTATTTACATTGTTATGCAACAGATCTCCAGAACTTTTCCATCTTGCAAAAGTAAAATTCTATACCCATTAAACAACAACAGCTCTATCAGTTTTTGCTTTATGTATTTTGAAGCTGTTGTTTGGTGCTTACGTATTTGTTGTGTATATCTTACAGGTAGACTGGTACTTTTACAATAATGTAATGTTCCTCTTTGTCTCTAGTAATTTTCTTTGCTCTAAAGTATACCTTATCTGATATTAATTTAACCACTTCTGCGTTTTTTAAAAGTTAACATTTCCTTTTCCATACTTTTACTTTCCACCTACTTATATTGTTGTATTTCAAGTGAGTTGCTTATAGACTGCATATTGTTGGAACATATGTTTTTATTCACTCTGATAACTTCTCTTTTGATTGGTGTATTTAGACCATTCATATTAAGGGTATTTAGGATATTTTTAGGGCTTAATTCTGCTATTTATCATTTGTCTCCAGCATCTTTTTCCTCTATTCTCAAAATTTCTATATTTTTCTTTTCTTACCTTCCTTTTAGATATTTGAGTGCCTTTGTGGGATTCTATTTTTTATTATTTATAGATTTTTGAGTATACAACTTGTTATAATTTTTTTGTTGTTGCTCTAGGTATTACAATATACATACACAACTTATCACAGTTTAGAACACATGTTTAGGATGTTGAGTGAAGTATAGAAATCTTATTTACACTTAAATCTCGTTACTCTCCCCAAGTTTAAAATATAATTGTCCTAAACATTTCTTTCACATATATTAAACACCACCTTAGATAGTATAACATTTTTCTTTACTTGTTAAAAATGATTAAGAAACCCTTGAGAAACAGAGCAGTGTATTTACTGGATTTAGAATTCTGGACAGACAGGTTTTTATCTTTTTGTATCTTTTTTTAAATTATTTTTTGAGACAGAGTTTCACTGTGTCACCCAGGCTGGAGTATTTTTCTTTTTAGCACTTGGAAACTGTCTCCCCAGAATTCTATATTCTGTGAAAATTCTTCAAGGATGAAGGGAAAATAAAAATATTTCAAGTAAAAGAAAATCTAATTTAATTTATCAATAGCAAGCCTGAGCCTACCCTTAAAAGTTGCTATAGAACATTCTCCATACAGAAAGGATATGATAACTGGAAGAGGGAACTTCAGAAAGGAAAGAAAAAAACATTGGAATGGATAAAAATAGGGGTAAATATAATAGACTATTATGCTTCTGAAGAGTCTTAAATTATATTTGATGGTTAAAGAAAAAAAATATCACAGCATGTCATGTGATGCTTAATGTATAGTTTCCAGATTTTCCTGAGGTTTTCTGTTTTTTTATTTGTTTCAAGATAATTCATAAATGGTTGTTGAAGCGTATTTATATTGCTGCTTGAGGGCCCTTGCCAGATTACTCCAGCATCCAGCCATCTCACTGTTAGTATTTGTTGTCTTTCTGCTTCTGCTCCAGGGGGGATGCAGACTCAACTCTGCCCAACTCCACCCCACCAGAGGCAAAGAGAGAAGTGGAAGATCAGCTTTCTCTTCTACCCTCTAAAATCAATGTTTTATGTTTTCTGAAGTAGGACAAATACTGCCTTTTGTTTTCTGTGGTTAGGTAACCTTGGTCCGATCCTTTGACAAAGGGAGGAGGCTGTCCTTGAAGCTTCTGTGCCTGTGGGCATTAGTAGTTTGGTTGGAGTTTCTACAGCTCCTGTCTGGAATCTGTGAGAACAAATAGTTCCCTAACTCACCTGTTTTGGAGTTGCAAGGATGTCAGAGACTCACCTGTACTGGGCAGAAGGGAGCTGCAAGGGGGCCAGAGACACCTGTTCTAAGTGGATTGGGAGCTGCAGGAGACCAGGGACTCACTTGTTCTGGGTGGATGGGAGCTCTGGGATCGGGGGGCAACTCTGTTTTTCCTCAGCTTCTGAGGTCCCTAGGCTGCCTGTTTTCTTCTCCCCTTTGGGAGACTTCCTGTGAGTACTTGTGGTTATGGCTAAGGTGCTTCAGTTTAAGGGGCAGGACCTGTGAGGAATGGGACAGCTCCATCTCAGAGGAAGTGGACATCCTGGTGCACCTTTCTTCAGTGCTGATAGTTTGAAATGTGACTTTGTATTTATAATTTTCCATTGTCCTCTTGCAGATAGGCAGTCCGAATGCAAGGGCTTGTCCTTGTGATTGTGGAGCTTGAGAAAGATGTGGCATTGCCTGCCTCTGGCACTTCCCAGGCATTCATTTATTTTTAGCTTTGATTGTTTCCTGATGTCTCTTTGGGATCAGAGACTGAAAGAGGAAATGTGTATGCTCAATAAATTGTATTGTTCCATAAACTTTTATTTGAAGACAGCTATAAATTTGATCTATAAAAGATATTGTAATAAGCCCACATTCTAACTCTTTTGAACACATAGGAAACACTCATATTCATAAAACAACTAATATAATTAACCAAAAAATGTCCTAATTGCCTGTTTTTCATGTTCCCTAAGGATTTTCCCATGCTGCAGGTAAAAAATAAAGTAACACTGTCATTCTTAACATGCACACGTGCACCCCAGCAAACTCTAATGCTGAGTCATTTAGTAACAGAAATAGTTTATTTGAAAGATGTGCAGTGTAATTTTATGTGCCTTTCATACCAAGGATATTTTTTAAAGGAAAGCACAAGGAGAAAAATTAACTCTTCAGATTGTCAAAGCACGCTGCTGGATTTGAAAAAGTCAAACACAGTGAGGTGTGCAGGTATATTTTACAATCCAGACAAAGCCAAATGAGTTTACACCTCATTTACCTGAGCCATTTTTGAAACCTGGGAAGACATTGGTAGACATCATTATACAATTGGGCACATTGATCGCAAATTGAACAAGACAGAATTTATGATGATCGTGTCTATTCTGGTTAATTACCTTAAAACCTCAGCTAGTCCAGTTGTGCTATGAGAATTAAGCACCTGCGGAATACACATTGTTGTAGATGGGACCCGCAGAAGAGAGCGCTGCGTATCACATGAATGCCCAGACCGGCTCAGCATCACCGAGGGAGCTGCACAGTCCTCCCCAGCTCAGGGACTCCTTCCGCCGCATCCCACCTGCTGCACCAGTGGACTCTGGCCCCAGATTATCAGGGAAAATTCATAGTCATCAGGGGAAAAATAAACGCCATCGCATATGAGTTCCGCCGTCAGCACGAAGAACAGCGCATTGAACTCACCCGTGCGGAGGCTCCCCTGTGTGCACACGGAGCCCGCAGTTACCGTCCCTGAAATCCAGGCTCACAATCAGTAATACCAGGTGAAAGCTGTCATTAAAACGGTCCACTGCGGTAAGGATAAGGGTTTAAACTCCCCCAATTTTCTACTTTTAGATAATAGAAAGGTGCAAGGCTTACAACACCATGATGTTGCTTTCAATTTATGATGATTAAAATTAAAATTTAAATTTATATTGACGGTGATTTAAATTTATGTTTTTTAAAATCTGTCCTATCCTTGAGGCTTAAAAAAAAAGAATTTTTTTCAATACAATATTCACCTTTACAGAAAAGTTACCTATAAAATAAGAATAAGCGGCATAGTTAAAGCCTGAGAATTTGGGAATTCACAAAGCATGCCGACTTCCAGGCAGGCCGAGGCTCAGGGTCATGGGATCCCTCCCAGGCCCCAGCTCCGCCCGCAATGCCCAGGGCTGCACGTCGCAGGGCGGGTCTGACGGAAATGGCTCCGAGACACGTGCCTGGCCTTTCTGTGCGATTGCAGGTTTAAAGAAATTACCTGGGATACAAAACCTGCTCCCACTGAACTAATGCACAATAATGAAACGTTGAAATTTCTTTCATCCGCGGCCCCTGATTTGAGGCATCAAACCCCCACAGTGAGTTCCCCGCTTCAGGGCTGCGGGACAGCGTCTGGCGTCCTCACTTCCTGCCTAATGGATCTTGCTGCGCAAATTGGACTTTTCGGGTTTTATTACTCCCTAAGGGGATTGCTGCTGGATTACGCTCATTTACTTTTTTATTCTTTATCTATTATTTACACAAGAAAATATTCCTGTTTTTCTTTCTGAAAATCCTCAGTTATTCCTGGCATTAGCGGAATAATTGTCGTCCGTTTTGTAAATTGCCTATGACTGTACATTTCCGAGCCAATGTGTTGGGGAGTTCGTATGAATCTGCGGCCACCGATGATGAACAGCCCGGGCGCACCGTGGCGGTGCAGGACGGGGCCGGTTCACCTCCCCGCTAAACCCTGGAGAGAGCGCTGGGGGTCTCGGGGAGGCAGGAGGTGGGCGTGCGCCCCACAGCCGCCTAAGACACTCCCCCCGCTCCCGGCTCCGTCCTGCACAGGGAGCTCCAGGTCGTTGCAGGAGGATGCGGGAGGCCGGGTTCAAGGGGCGCGCAGGAGCCCGGGGGTCAGGGAAGACTCGCGCTGCCCCCGAGGCGCAGGCTGCTTTGCAGCTCCTAAGGCTGTGCCGACTTAGAGGATCTCACCTGGGGCTCGGGAAGAGCACCCCTGATTTACAAGCAGCGCGTGCTGAGCGGTCGCGGCTCAGTCCGGTGCAGCTGACGGACCAGCGCTCCTTGGACGGCCTCGCCATCGCGTCCTCGGTCATTGCGTTTTCCGGGGGGCTTGCACGGCATCTCTGGGCTCCCCGGGCAGACTGCGCCCCAGGCCCCGCGCTCACTCCGGCTCAGTGTCGACCCCCTGGCTGGCCCATCCAGCCCCGTCCTGCCTCTCACGGTTCCTCTGCCCTTGTTTCTGCGTCCTTCCCTCACCCGCTCGCCCCAACCCGGTGGAGCTGCACAGCCCGAGGTGCTGTGTGCGCCCCTGGGATGCGCCTCTGAGAGCCACGAGGCCCCTGAATGCACAGCGCGGGAGTTGCAGGCCCAGGGGTGACCGCCTGCACTTGTGCGCTCATTGACTCCTCTCTGCCTGCCCGGTCCCCGGCGTGAGTGGGAATCACGGCCCGCGGAAGCCTGGGATGACTCGGCCATGCGCCCCGGCGCACAGCGGGTCTCTGGACAGGTCTCTGGGCGTTGTGAACTCTGGTCTACACAGAGATCCTTCCTGACCTTCCTTCCCCCACAAGAAGGGAGCGCCTCCCGACAGGCCACAGGCCGCATCATTTTGGATTGTACAAGGGCACCAACTAATGCCCCAGGGCAGGGCTTACTGTGGCCACTGCTGAACCAAATAAAAGTCCACGTGATGTGGAAACTGCACGAATAATACGTTTTTTGGACAGGCGTCGCTTACAAATCTCGAGACCGGATTCTTTGTGTAAATAGTAGTTTATTCTTTTTTTTTTTTTTTGAGACGGAGTCTCGCTCTGTCGCCCGGGCTGGAGTGCAGTGGCCGGATCTCAGCTCACTGCAGCTCCGCCTCCCGGGGTCACGCCATTCTCCTGCCTCAGCCTCCCGAGTAGCTGGGACTACAGGCGCCCGCCACCTCGCCCGGCTAGTTTTTGTGTATTTTTTAGTAGAGACGGGGTTTCACCGTGTTAGCCAGGATGGCCTCGATCTCCTGACCACGTGATCTGCCCGTCTCGGCCTCCCAAAGTGCTGGGATTACAGGCTTGAGCCACCGCACCCGGCCGGTAGTTTACTCTTAAACGGTTTAGGAAAAGCCCAGTTATCTCTCATTCACACGCGTGTTCTCTGCTCTGGGTGGGTGCCCCTGCTGAGCGGACAGAGCACCAGCCCCACCCATGCCGGGGCCACAGAGTCAGCTCCGGATGCGGGGCGGCCTCCCCACTCCCCACAGCTCAGGAGCTGTTCACCCTGGCAGGTGGGCTTCCAGGAGGGGTGAACAGGAGGAGGCTTTGGGGCCAGGCCCTCGGGGACCCCAGAGGAGCCTGTGCAGTCCCAGGAAGAGAAGCGGGAGAGGGATTTCTCCCTGAGGGCTCCAGCTGCATCTGAGCAGCCTCCCAGCGCCCGGGTGGGAGAGAGAACGCGTTCCTGCAGCTGCCTGATGGGGACACCCGGATGCCTGCCGCTGGCAGAGCAGAACTGGACACGTGGGTTCACCTCTCTGCATTTCAAATTCAGTTTTTCTAAGATGAAATAACGCCAGAATCCCTCTGCGGGATTGTTTCAAGGATTAAAGGAATTTATTAAGGGGCAAGTGCAGAAGGGAGTTGGGCAGCCAGTACATCTGATGTCACTGGTGGTTCTGAATAGTTTCCGGTATTTTATTCAAAATGTAAAAATATTCCATCTAAAACGTAGGCTTTTGTGTGTAGTGTGAGTTAGGGATCCAATAATAGACAGAAAAAAATTTGTTGCCAGAAAAATAGATAAATAGATGGTGAAATAGTCACACAATAAAGTACTGGTTGACAGTGAAGAAGGATGAAGGCAAGATGCTCACAGTCCCGTGAACGGACCTTTGAACACGGAGGAGACTGGAAATTCCTAGCGAGTGAAACGTTACCTTAGAGGTCCTCAGGGCCGGGTACGGTGGCTCACACCTATAAGCCCAGCACTTTGGGAGGCCGAGGCAGGCGGATCACGAGGTCCGGAGATCGAGACCATCCTGGCTAACACGATGAAACCCCGTCTCTACTAAACATACAAAATATTGGCCGAGTGTGCTGGCAGGTGGTCCCAGCTACTTGGGAGGCTGAGGCAGGGGAATGGCGTGAACCTGGGAGGTGGAGCTTGCAGTGAGCGGAGATGGCACCACTGCACTCCAGCCTGGGAGACAGTGCGAGACTCCGGCAAAAACAAAACAAAACAAACAAAAAAACGTCCTCAGGTCCCCCTTAACAGATGAGGAATGAAGATCAGGGGCTACAGTCATCAGAGATGACCTCCATGGTGAAAAATAGACAGCTGGGTGTTGGAAGGCCTGAGCGTCATGAGATTCCCGTCCATCTGGTGACTGGAAGACACCGTTTCTTCCATGACTGAAATGGACACATTCATTTTTTGTCTACTTCTCAAGGGAAATGTGTGGCTCGGCTGAAACAGCAGGAAATCTGTGAAATCCTTTGCAAACACCAGCTATTCAAGCTATTTTTAACGCTGAACTAGAAAACAGGTGTCTTGCCTATTGCCAGCCTTTAAGAGAATGATTAAAACAGTTGCTTCGAAATATAGAAACTTCAGGATTGATGAAAATGTTTCTCAGCGTCCTAGGGACAGGGATGTGGTGCGATGGGCCCACCTCGTGCACATGCTGTGGTGGGACAGCATTATAAAAACACGTTTATTTGTAGAAAAGTACTAAAGTCAGGACGGTTTTTTATAGAATGGTCTTAGGTTTTACAATTTTCTTCATATATAACACAAGCGCCATTTTCTTTGTTTTAAATAAATTTCCTAGTTGTATGCGTCCCCAAATATTCTCAAACAGCCTTCTGCAGAACCACAGACCTGGATGTAGCCCGCGGATCAAACAGACCCTGAGCCTAGTGGAGGCTTACACACCTGGAAACCCTGGTTTCCGAATTGTGTGACCTTTTTCTGCCATATGTCATAATTAGAATTGTTATGAAACAGATTAAATTCTTTACTGAGCATACAGATGGCTGAGAAAAATAAGCACAACCCAGGTTTTTCAGGTGGGCACAGTCACGGGCATCGACACGACCAGCTACTTTGTGTCTGCTCTTCAGCCCCGACATCTGATGACCGACCACTGCAGAGCATCGCAGAGAAGGGCCAGGAGCTCTGAGAACAAAACAGACACCCCCACCCTGCAACTTTGATGCTTTCATGTAAAAATAAACCCTCCTTTAAGACTTGGATTAATCGGGACCTAACAGAAGTCGGGAATAATTGTGAAATTAGAGAGGTGGCTGTCTCATGATCATAGACTCCACATTCCAGGGCTAGGAATGGACTAAGTAAGTGCCAGCCAGGCGGGTCCCGCTCACCGCCCCTCACTGAGCCCAAAACCAGCGGAATGAGTTCACTTTGCTGCCCCTGCTGCCCCATGGCCGCTGCCAGATGGGGGCTCTGAGACCTGCTGGGCCTGGAGAAACCCCCAGGCAGGAACTGAAACCCAGTGGATGCCCTCTTTCTGTGGATTGAGGAGGCGAGCCTGCTTCCCTGTGAGGACACAGGATTCGCTGAGTAATTTCGACTGAGTGTCCGGTTCTGTGTATTATCTGAGCACCCCCAATTTCGGCACTGCCAGTCAATACAATCTTCTTTCAGCCACTCACAAATGTGCTGCCGGTTAAGCAGGTATGTAAAAATAAACACATTGCACCCCCCAGAATAAGCACAGGTGTGTTGATGGGCAGTGTCCCTGGGACATGGGCAGCCTCTGTGAGACTCTGAAGCAAGATCGCAGCCCCATATTCCTGCCCCTGGAGTTCCACCGAGGCAGAGCGGCCGGGGCTTAGCTCTCCGTCTGCCTGATGAGGCACAGATGCTGCCCAGGGGCTGAGGTGATGGTGAGGTTCTGACCCAGGAAACACAGGCTCTAGCATCCCAGACCTGCCCCTCCAGCCTCTCCAGCGGGTTTGGAAGCACCTCAAATACTGGCCAGAAGTCCCAGCTTCACCTCTGAGATCTGCTAGTGAATCCTGACACCATAAGGAATACGAACATAAAATACCAGCCGTGGGCAGAAAAGAATCGTCCCATGGGCAGCCGAGCGTCAGGCGTCTCTCAGGAGTGGCTGCTCGTGAACGACACACCTGGGAGATGGCGTGGAAGATGCGTGGCCTGAGGAGGGAAGCGGGACACGTCCCAGCGTCTGGGAGCTCAGGGCCCACCCAGGGAAGAGAGTGAAGGGAACGGGAAGTGGAGGAACCAGGAACCACTGAAGACAGACGCATTTCCTCATCACTGGCAGGGCGTTCCTGTGACCACTTTTCATGCAAAGTTAGAAAAAAATTTCCAAATAAGAAAAAAAGTTGGACATTGTTGGCTCCATGCTCACATTAACTTATAATCATAAAGTCTTGGACTAGAATACAGAGATAACATAGATACATTTTACCTTTTTGCTGACAAGAACTGTGCCCAACTGAAGTTCAGTGACTTATTCAGGCTTCAGACAGTTGGGATAAGAAATTCACCCTCTGGAATCTGGACCAAAGGTCTTCCTTTCATGTCACGTCCTAGCACAAAATACTTCTCATATGTGGTTTTGAAACTACTCTGTTTTATAGAATAGAAATATTTGGTTCTGTTTGTGGTATGCTGTAACCCTCCAGTAAATTATATAATGTTTAAGTGATTTTACCTAAGATAACTGATTAGTAGTTATCCTGTCAAATAAATAGTAATTTTATTTCAGATAAATAAAGAAAAGGGAAATACATTAATGTACTTTTGGAAAAGTAGGTGAGTAAAGGTTGATATGCATTTTGATTTTATTGAAACTCTGTCTCATTTTTCCATAAAGCCTTGTTCACAAGGCCAGCAGGAGGATTTGAAATGAGAAAACAGAGCTGCAAGACACCTTAAATACAAAAGAGGTTTCAACACTACAGAAATCCCCACTCTCCCATTGCAGAACAGCTGTGTCGCTAGGATTTCATGTAATTTACATGAGGAAATAACTTCACATTGCTTTCTCATTTTAATTGGGTCGGTTGTAAACAAACTGCCATGACCCTTTCTTTGAGACCATAAACTGGGGAATTTTTCATTATTGCTTTTACAACCTTTGGAAGTGGTTTGTACACATTTCAGGGAACAATTCTGGGCATTGAAGTCTTCAGTTTCTAAAGAATCACTCATTCATTAAAATGTTGGAATCCAAACTCCTTTTCCCTCAAACAATTAAAAAGAAAAACAAAAGAGCACGTTCCATTAAACATTAAAGAAAATTCATGAAGCTATTTGGAAGAAAACTGTGATTGTCCAACTCCCTGCAGTCCCTACAGGAGCATATCTTCAGGAGCACCTGGAAAATGCTATGTAATGATGTTCTGCATTTGCCAAAACAGCTTCCATCATTCCTGTATCAAAGGGTTTACTTTCTTCCACAATAAATTCTGGGTTTATTAATACCCAAACTACACTTAAGGGGAGAGTCTATAATTGAAACAGTAAAGGAAGGACATTTAATAAATAAACATGAAAATATACATAGATCACCAGATATATGTGAATTGACATAATTATTGTGGTATCTTCACCTCATTAGTCTTCAATTATAACATGTATAAGTATGACTTCATATAATAAACTCAGATACACTATTAATAGTTGTTTAGCTTTTTTAAAATATTGTTAAAATTCCTTCTGAAAATCAATCTTATAAAAACATTTCAATAAACCAGAATTAAATAAACAAGTAACTGAAAACCTAGATTGTTGTTACATTCTATCAGAAAATAACAAAATTAAAGAAAACACATCAGATAACTATGACTAGATCAACCAACCAAGTTTGTCATACTTATTTATCTCAATCTGAAATATCAAGAAACATATAGAACCAAGATTAGCCTTAGTGTGAAAATTGCAAGTAGTTCGAGAAATCTCTATTATCAAACACTTGGGCCTCCAGTTCACTGCAGCTGAGGAGGAAATTTGACTGAAACTTTTTACAGGAAGGGCTTCAGGGAGTTGGATACCTTTCACAAGGATATGAAGTGAAAGAAGTTGGAGAATGGGATATAGTTGGCGTATGATTCAGTTTGCGCGCGCGCGCGCACACACACGCAACAAGCCAAAAATAGGCACAACCAAAATGTTTGTTGTTAGAGATGTAGCTTCAATAGATAAAATATGAAATTGAAGAAAAGAACCTTTTTTAAGAATTGAAACAAAAATATCCATGTTACAGCCTTAGGACAATAATTCCCAACACGAGGTCACCGGACCGCCTGCTGCAAAGTAACACCGGGCAGTTGTCACAAATGCCGACCCGGGAACTGGCCAAGACTCTGAACCACGAATTCATGGGCTGGCCAGGGAGTGCCCATCTCGATCAGTTTCCTACATATTTATTAAACCCATCAAAATTATATGTTCTGAGCATCCTCTTTTATTTGTACTTTTGAAAAATCGTAAAACTTTGACTGTAATTGTTCTTACTGTGATAATATTTTTTAACATAGGAGAAAGTTGAAAAGAAAGAATTCTAAGCCTGCTGAAGAGTTTTCAGTTTGAAGAATACAGAGTGGAGGTGAAGGACAGTTTCCTACAGGAGGACGGGTGTGAGGGAGACAAAGTGTTTCCTGAGTCCCTGCAGGAAGCGGGAGTAGTGAGGGCAGGCTGGAGGCAGAGCCCGGCCAGGGAGGCTCATCCCACAATGCCAAGGAAGGGCAGACAGGTGGGAGGCTCTGCAGATTGCAGGGAGAATTCATCATTATGAATATCATAAAATTTATCTTATGACAGATAAATAGATTTTTTTTAATTGTTCATGCCAACTATGAGTACTAAAGAATGACAAGTTTTCTTCAGTTTGGCACTTACCAATATTCGTGACTAAAGTCAGTAAATCACATGCTTAGACAAGATATGAAAAAGACTCACAATTCCTTAATGAGTGAGCAGATTTTCTTTTCCTTGAGACAAAGCTCTGGGAAGGAAAACTCTCATTCCCAATGGCCGTAAACCAGCCTATTTGTTCTTCTATGTCTGTCTGCAGCCTCTTTCCCTCCATATCTTGGGGACTGCCCAGGTCATCCTGAACTTGGCCAGGCTCCATCCCACCAACTCTCCATCTGACCTGCTGGTCTACATGCCCTGAGGGTTTGGGAACACCCCTCTGTTCTGCCCTGCCTTGCCCTCTTTCTTACCTCTCTCCTGGATTTTGTCAACCTACATAACAAACAGAGAAAGGATCTCCAAATGAGAATAACTTTTATTCTGGAATGGGCATTGCAGTAGGAACACAAGTGCCATGGCAACCTGCACGTACTCGGAGGGGTCAGTGACAACAAACGTTTTTGAAGGAAAATGAGGACCACACGATTGTTTTGAGACGATTTATTATTCTTGGCTACAAGAATCAATAAAAGGGTGGCCCCAGTCCAGGCTGCACCAGCAGTTGCTGGGCAGATGACCTGCAGAAGTATTTTTTGGGTAAGGTTGTGGTGGCCTTTGTGCACGGTTGTGGTTTCCTGCTGTCTTTTGTGGTGGTTCTTGTTGCCAGGCATTCATCTGTGAGACCCCTCCCTCCATGGCCAGCCCTGGCTCCGTTTTTCAGGGTTTTGACATAAGTGTCTCCAGTCTGATTCTGACAAATGTCACAACTGGACACATTCTCCTCGCAGTGACCTCACAGTCCTCCTATTAAAACAAACTGCCTAGAATTGATCAGATAATTTAATTCACACAAGCTCTATGTGGATGACTAACATGAACAGAGAAATATTGCTCAGAGAAATACTGTATTTTCTTAACAATCAAAACTGCAAACCAAAAAATTAAAATAGATTCATGGTCTTCACTTTGGAATCCAAAGAGGTAAAGACAGCCCTGGCATCACCTCAGCAGAGAGAAAACAAAATTCCGTTTTCAGGTCTGGGGAATGCAGGCACAAGCAGTGAATATCAAGATCTTCTCAGATCAAACCTACTTCTCAAAGCTTGGACTCTCAGGGGCAACACTCTGAGCTTAAAAATAAACAGAAACAAAAATGCCTCTAACTCCAAACTATGGCGAGGAAAACTACCTTATTCAAATCTTCATATCGAGGTTCTGAAAAGTAATTTCCTCCAGGGTTTCTAGCCCCAGTGTGGAATCCAGGTGCATTGACAGAGGCAAATCACACGGGAAGTTTAATGGAGAATTTATCCTAAAGTGACTCTGAACTTATTTCACCTGAATATACAGGACAGTGGCAAAAATAAGTCTACTCTTAAGCAAACCTGACTTAAATCTGAGCTCAAAGAAATTCCACAGATAAAGTTTCAGGAAAAATGAACTAACCATCCAAAATCGAGAGATGCATTAGGAACAAGGTTTGGTGCAGCAGGTTGGCAGGATCAGAGCCACAGGAGCTCCAGTCACAGAAGTCATCTGAGACTGTGACAAGCCTGTGACTGACGGAAGGATTTAAAATAATGAAAGAACAGACTGCAGATGGACCAAGAGCAACTGTCTAAAAACATGCAAACAAAGTTGGAAATGAACCAAATTCAAAGTCTAGGCAAGAAAAACATAACATTTAAAATTCAAACCCTGATGTATGTATTAAAAATCAGATTAGACATTGTTGAGTAAAAAAATAGCGAACCCCCAAAATGGATCCAGTGAAAATTCAGGGAAAGAAGGGTATAAAAGAGAGATTAGGATCCCATCGCTGATTGCATGCGAAGGTCAAATGTTTTTGTATAGATATGAAATATTTTTAATTAATCTTATTTCTAGGCACAATATCTTTTTAATTTGTGTTCATTTGTTTTATGTATTTGCCATTATAAATTGGTCTCACCGTATTTTCTATCTGATTGCAGTTGGCATATTTAAAACATGTTGTTTTACTTATAGAATATACAGCTGACCCTTGAGTAACACAGGTTTGACCTGTGCGGATCCACTGATAACACCAAACTTTTTCAGCAGAAGTTGCCCTGAGGGAGCCTCCCTCTTCTGTGTCCCCGTCCACCTCCTCTGCCTCCTCCACCTCTGCCACCAGTGACAGCAAGACCAAAGCTTTCTCCTCTTCTGCCTGCTCAGCCAGCTCAACATGAAGACAAGAATGAAGACCTGTATGACAGTCAACTTACGCTTAGTGAATGATAAATACACTTTCCCTTCCTTATGGTGTCTTAATAGCATTTTCTTTTCTCTATCTTGCTTTATTGTAAGAATACAGCCTATGAGATACAACGTATATAGTATGTATTTATCAGTTTTTTGTGTTACTAGTAAGGCTTCCAGTCCGCAGTAGGCTTAGTAGTTAAGTTTTGGGAGAATCAAAAGTTACATGCTGATTTTTCACTGCTCAGGGATCAGTGCCCTTAAATTCCGGATCGTTTAAGGGTCAACTGCATAATACATATTTACCAGCCAGCCAATTGATTCTATTCTTTCTCAATTGATTCTTCTAAGTTTTCTTATAGAAAGCCATATCATACTCAAAAATAATAATTTTGCCTCCTCCTTAATTGGACCTTATTTCTTTCTGTGGTCTAATTGCACAGAAAAACCCTCCAGAACAATGTCAGATACAGTTGGCAGAACGGTCATCCCTGCGGTGTCAGTTTTCAACAGGAGTTCTTTTATCCCCCAAGCCATCCTCCTCTGCTCCCTCCCCCAGCCCCCAGGAGAGACTTGAGAACACACTGAAACCTGCAGTTCCTGGTCTGTCATCTTCAAACAGACTTTCAGCTTTCCAGTGTGTAAGACTGAGTGGACATACGATGTTCTCAAAGCTTCTCACCCCCAATGGTTTCCGACTTTGACTATCATCTGTAACTGTTGCCTGGCAAATTTGAATAATATTCTCTAAATTTTTATTCATGAATTTTAGATTTATGTATAAAAATTCTACCTGACAAATGGCAAAATTGGCACGCCAACACATTTCATCACGTTTTGCTTCCTTCTTTATACCAGCATCCATTTGTCTGTTTTTTATGTCTCTGCTTTGTAGCAAGTGTGTTCAGTTTTCGGCCGCAATCACCACAGGTGCTCGGCTGCCATCTGTGTGTGAGTGAATCAGCCTCAGACCCCTCAGCGGCTTCTCAATCTCTCGCCATCCTAGCTCTCCTGATTTGTTGGTTACTTTAACTTTGTTAAATGACGAGTTTTCAAGAGGCTTTCTTGGTTGCTACATTTCGTTCTTGAGAATTGAGACTGTCTTCCCTGCTTTTATTTTTTAAATGACAAATCGGTCAGGTGTAAGCCTACTGACTCACATTTCTTTTTCTGAAGGCCTGAACAGCTCAACTGTTACTCATCCTTTACAGACAAGTTTGGTACAAGCACGATTGTCTGTCTAGTATGGGAGTGACTGGGATGCTGGGGTTTTGTTCTGCCTGGTTCCCAGAAGGATCCTTTATCTTCAAGTCTAAGGTCACTGCCTTTTCTGGTACAATTATCTTGCTATACTCTTCCAGAATATCGATTAAGTGTATACTGGACCCCCTTTCTCCATATCTATCATATTCTAATTAAATTGATTCTTCATCGTTTCCCTTTTTGACTGTTTGGTTTTCTCAGATCTCGCCTCCCTATCTCTGATTGCAGAAATTTTCCTTAAGAACCAGTTTTGAAGAACCACACCAAGAAATGATAGTGTGATCTTTCTTCTAATGTAAATTTGTATGTGTCTTGAGTTTTTAAATTACTTTCCTTTGATTTTATTTTGTTGTTTCTAGTAATTGTTTCCTGTGTTAGATGCATGCAGCACAGGCTCTGCTGTTTTCTCAGGAGGATGGCAGGTGTGGAGGTTTGAGGCTGGCTTCAAAGCAGTTCAGATGAGTCAGCTGAGAGCTCCAGCCGCAGCGAGTCCATGCTTTCTACATGTGGCTGTATCAGCCGCAGGAAAGTCTCATGTTATGCATGCTTTCTGCTTATGGTGTTGCTTTATTTTATTTTTCTGCACCAATACTGTTAAGCTCCGATTTTTCCCAGATTGTTCTCTGCCCCACCCCTCCTCTGGACTGCTCCACAGGGATGCAGGGGCAGTAAAGTTTCCCCTCTGGGTCCCACTCATCTGAAACTCAGGCAACAGAACCACATGGTTAGGGACAGTTTTACAGCAAGAGAAGCCTCTAATTCTCTCTGTTCTGAAGAAAACATCAGCATTGGCCTTTGCACTCTGTGAATGCATTCAATGCTTCTGCTCTTGGCATCTTCCTCGGTTTGGTCTAAACTTCACTGTGTTTATTGGCTGTTCTTTGAGTTGGAATATACATGGACTAGTCGACGTCTTGTAATTCCATTAAATGGTGGTTTTGCTACATTAGTTCCTGTAGCATGAAGGGACAATGGAGAGAGGATGGTAGCAGAGAGTTAGAGAGTTCGGCCCCTGCAGCGTTCTCGGCTGAATCTCGGCTGATTCTCGGCTGATTCGGCGGAATCACCCCCAGCAGGCTGTTTGGCTTCTGGACTGGATAGGTGATGTGTCTTCTGCAGGATTTTAAACAAGCATTGATATGGTTTGACTGTGTCCTCGCCAAAATCTCATCTTGAATTGTAGCTCTCATAATCCTCATGTGTTGTGGGAGGGACCCGGTGGGAAGCATTTCAGTCATGGGGGCGGCTACCTCCATGCTATTTCCATGATAGTGAGTGAGTTCTCACCAGATCTGATGGTTTTATAAGGGGCTTTCCCCCCTTAGCTCTGCACTTCTCTCTCCTGCCTCCATGTGAAGAAGGACATGTTTGCTTCCCCTTCCTCCAAGATTATAAGTTTCCTGAGGCCTCCCAGCCCTGTGGAACTATAAGCCAATTAAATCTCTTTCCTTTACATATTTCTCAGTCTTGGGTAAGTCTTTATTAGCTGCATGAGAATGGATTAATACAAGCACTTATAAAGGATATTAAATATTAGTATAAAGTGTTCTTTCCTGAGTCTTTTAACAATGCTGCTCACGCTCCCTGTTTAGGACGGCATATTCAGCAACTGTGCTGAGCCCGCATCTCCCAGGTAGGACGCTGGCCTCTCTGTCCACCCGTCTGATGACTTCTGGGTGCGATGCTGGCCTTTCTGTCCACCCTCTTGGTGACACCTTTCTCCTCCACACTCCCTCCCTCCTAATGCATTCAATTCCATGTTCCCCAACTCTAGGGAAATCCATGCCCACAGTGATGAGGTAGGACTAAGGCGTCTTTCTGCTCAGTGAGGTAACACAAGGCCCAGGCTCAAGGTTTCTGCAATTACTGTGCTCTGTTTACAAGCACACCCCTTTCCAGGATTTTGTAATTATTTAGCAAATTCCACAGCCTGAAAAGAATGGTTATTCTCATTGAAGCAAGTTTTTACAAGGCTTACAACAGAATTGCTCCAGGATGCGTGCAAAATATGCTTGTTTGTCACTTGAATTTCTTTTGCCAACATTTCGGGCTCTACCTAGAAATATGAGCAATTCAATGCTTTAGAAATCCTGTGGGTAAACTTAGATTCACAGGGTATATTACACAGATTAAACTTTGTTTTAAACTGGTAATTGTACAATGTTTTCTAATCTCAGAAATTAAAAGATCAAATGAATGGTTTTTAAGTGAGTTATTGACAGAGGGCATCCCCAGAACTGGCATAGAAGGGCTGCCATGTCACAGCTCATTCAGGAAAAGGCAGCTATGGAGGAGAGTAAGGGAGAGTGGCAGAAATCCTGAGCTTGTAACTCACTCTCTGGAAACTCTCTCCAAGGTAAATTCCATTAAACACATTATTTAAAGGCAGTATTTCACAGCCCACCACTGCTCTATGGTTTTGCTTCTTTTTTTCAGTCCTAACCCTGGATCCCTCTTATCTGCCGCAGATGTGACTGCAAGAAACCTGCATCCACAGACAACGGCTCTCCTGAGTGAGTGGAGGTCCCAGCGGGGAAGCACCACACATGGGATGGACAGCTCGACTTCCTCCTGGGTTTCAGGTTTCCTCTGCATGTGGAGCAGCCAGTGGCTGACCCAATGTCGCCCAAACCACAAAGGTCACACAAGCGGGCTCTGCAGGGCGACAGGTTCCTTCTCACAGCAGCCGCGCACACGAGTCTTTCATGAGAAACTCTTACAGGAAATGCTGGCCCACCCCTGACTGAACCATGAAATCACAAAGTTACGGATGAAACAGAAGAATCAACACACTGCCAGGCAGAGTTCGGAGACCCCGCAGTCTAGAAAACGGGGCAGAGCGGGGACGGGGGAGCGGGGAGGGATAGCATTAGGAGATATACCTAATGTAAACGACGAGTTAATGGGTGCAGCACACCAGCATGGCACATGTAAACATATGTAACAAACCTGCATGTTGTGCACATATACCCTAGAACTTAAAGTATAATAATAATTTTTAAAAAATTAAACTTGCTTACCAAACCAATCTTATAAGGAATTCAGAAAACAAAAGGATTCTGCAATTTTCAGGAAGCACTCTCCTTTAAAACTGATTTTAAATCACCAAGCTACACAACTTTGAAAACTAAAAGGAATAATTTTTACAAACACGCTAAAAAAAAAGAAAACAGGGCAGAGCCAAGGGAAAGCCGGGCAGCTGCCAGCAGCTTCTGAGGACGGCAGAAAGCGCTGCGTGCACACCCCGCGGGGCGGCCTGGGGTCCCCGGATCCTTTGCAAGTCAAAGAAAACGTTCAATCCTGAATGAGATTTGTGGTTTTGATGGCACTTATTGATCATGTTGTACTTTTTGCAATTGGGGACTTGGTATCTCTGAGGATGTCCATTATACTTTAATCCAATGCTATACACAGCTTTGTGTAAACTATTCTCATTACAAAGACAGTTCTGCTGGACTCGAAAGCTGCACTGTCTTGGGTACCCCCCACCTGCTCAGCATTGCTCTGGGTGTTGAGGACATAGCGTGACTACTCAGGCCCTGGCCTGGCCTCCCGCAGGCAACACAACACAGGTTTGGTTAGGGGGAAATCAGGGTTTTCTATTGGTTAGATTTCTGTGCAGGAAAAAAACTATTTTTAGCTAAACATCTACTCTACGCCAATAATTTAATTTAAAAATAATTATCCACTTAAATCATTACTGCGTGTGATATTGCTTCTAAACTTATTTGGTCAGATTATACTGATTAAACAAGATTTTTCACATTTGTGTGTGCAGTTATGGCTCCTTGTTATGTTTTATGAGAATCCTGTTTGCTAAGCCTCTCAAGAATAATTGGACCAGGCATGGTGACTCACACCTGTAGTCCCAGCACTTTGGGAGGCCAAGGCGAGAGGATAGCTTGAGGCCAGGAGTTCAAGGCCAGTCTGAACACTGTAAGGAGACCCTGCCTCTACGAACTGCACTGGGCGTGGTGGCATGTGTCTATGGTCCCAGCTACTTGGAAGGCAGAGGCAGGGGGATCATTTGAGCCTGGGAGGCTGAGGCTGCAGTGAGCTGTGATAGGTTCATTGTGCTCCAGGCTGGGCAACAGAGCAAGACCCTATCTCAAAAAGAACAGAATGAAAAAGAAAAGAGAAGAGGGGAGGGGGGTTTTTATCCTATTTTAAAAGTCCCTTAACTCCTAGGTAGGATTAATTAGAATGGTATTTAAAAAATTCTGGTCGCAGAGTTATCTTTCTCTTCGTTCTACCTTAAGTATAAATTAGGGCAAGTTCTAAGCATTTTCTTAAATTTTTTAAAAACCTCCTTAATTTCCTTATTTATCCAGCAGGATGATTGAACAGATATCAAAGTATTTCGTGTGAAATTAAGGCATACACCAAATACTTAGAAGCATGTGGACATTCCCCAGCCTCCATGAGTATTTGAATAATTTTCTCCTCCTGTGATCTACAGGTACTTGGAGTCCAGCGACCCCCATCGCTGAGGAGAGCGGCTGGCTCATAAGAGGTCCTTAGTAACAAAGGAGTGGATGACTCCTGTTCATTAGATCTGCACTGAACGTGCAAGTTATGACACGTTTACCCAATTATCTTACCCCTGGAATTAGGTTAGGCAGTAATATCATAGCCTCATCTACAGACAAAAACCTAAAAGTGATTCTATATTAACGCATGTCTTTTCTAGGGCCACAGGTTGTCAGCAACACCAGGGCTGGCACTGGTCCCTTGCATGTGCATGAAGGGCGACCCCCTGACATTTCACTTCTTGGCACAGGCAACCTGCACTGAAGGCCCACGGCTTTAGTCTCCTTAAGAATGTGCGAGCTCTTACCACCTCCTCAACCCACAAATTCAGCTGAGTGACTTTACCAAGTTGACCTTAAACTCGCTGAGGTATGAAGAGATGTAAGGAATGAACAGGCTGTAAAAGATTTACTGGCCAGGCACAGTGGCTCAAGCCTGTAATCCCAGCACTTTGGGAGGCCGAGACGGGCGGATCACGAGGTCAGGAGATCGAGACCATCCTGGCTAACACTGTGAAACCCCGTCTCTACTAAAAAATACAAAACACTAGCCGGGCGAGGTGGTGGCGCCTGTTGTCCCAGCTACTCGGGAGGCTGAGGCAGGAGAATGGCGTGAAACCAGAAGGTGGAGCTTGCAGTGAGCTGAGATCCGGCCACTGCACTCCAGTCCCGGCGACAGAGCGAGACTACGCCTCAAAAAAAAAAAAAGATTTACTAAGCCCCACAACTGAACACATCCTGCACCCAACAAGCAAGTCAACTGGGTGGTGAGGCAGCTAAGGACACATGGCTTTTTAGTCAGAGTGCCTCAGAGGACCACAGAATCGAGTCAATTCTGCGGCAGCCGAGGGCGGTGCCCGTGGGTTTGCAGGCTGCCGCAGGCAGTGCTGCCCCTCCCAGGCTGTCCTGTTTTCCCAGGCCTTTGGGTCAAGAAGCTCTAACAGGGACCAACCTTCCCTTGCAGACTTCACAGCTCCGTGTTCCAGGTTAGCTCTTAATGTATAGGAGACACCGTGACATCAGCTGTCCTCACCTCAATTTGCTGGTGTCCTAGATGGGATATTAAGAAGAAAACACACATTGACCAAGGCTGCATTTGGTAGCCTCTGTGTGAACACAGCCGTGGAAGAGAGCAATGGGTGGCAGGGGGCCCAAAGCGTGGCCTGGAGACACCGCGTCCCAGCCCCAAAGCGTGGCCTGGAGACAACATGGGAGCGACTCCTCCCATGTTGCTCCTCCCTGAGTCCAGGCGTCTGTCCTCAGAGATGGTGGCCAAGGATATTTCACAGCCCTTCCCATTCTGCAGGCCTGACCTCCCCTCCCCTACATCATTTTATGTTTAGATATCCAGGTATGTAAAATCATTCCCTGTACAACATATGTGCAAACGCAGTGTAAAACTCATTTTATTTTAGTACAAAAATTATGTGTGAATATAGATAGATAGAAAGAGATATAAAAACATGCACCAAAATTGTAAAAAAAGCAGTTACCTTTGGGTTATGAGAATTTTTTCCTTCTTTGGTATGATTTTCTAATTTTTAAAATAAAATTTTAAATAAATATGCTAATTGATAATCAATAACCACAATAACATATATTATCAAAAAGGTAAAAAACAAAATACTGCATGGGGTACTATTTTGGGTGGATATTAAAAAGCAAAAACCATTATGAAGGGTGACGGTTCAGGAGTCACTAGCAAGAAAATTAGTACAAATTCTCACTTTTCAGACTAATTTCAGAGATCAGTTTAATTAATGAAAAGACTAGATAAAACACTAAAGGTAAAGAATATGAACTAGAATCGGATTTCATGGCCACCTAGCATAGTGGCCTTTGACTGCGCACGAGGCCAAGAGCATTTGCCTGACCTGGGAGATGGATCACGGAGTCCCCAGCCAGCGCTGGGCGGTGGTCCAGGTGTCCCAGCTCCACGTCTGGGGCCCATGTGGTTACACCTGGGTGCTCTGGGCAGCCTGACCACCAGTCTCAGCCCAGACCGCACCCACAGCCATCGCACACTCCAGAAGAGCAGGAAGTTGCAGCCCCCAGGACAGTCCTGTCACTGGGTGGGGTGTTTGCTGAGAAGGATGCTCAGGCTGTATCTGTGCAAACAGGAGAGCTCCAGGGGTGCAGCGTCTATGAAATCTGCAATTTTCTGGAACCACATGGACCACATGTATTTTAAAAGAAAGCCCCACCTTTGAAATTGTTGAAAACATACGGAACTTAAAGTTAAGTGCTTCCGTGGTAGAAAGAAATGTGACAAATATTTTCACAATAAAAGCAGTTGAAAGTGTTTTATAAGTTTCTAACCTATAGTTAAACAAATTGTTAAGGTAGTAATGGTCTGATTTCTAGTAATGTATTATCACTCTTTAAGAAATGAATGCCAAGAACAAAATAAAGGTATGTTTTGAACTACCAGTACAAATAAAAATAGTTCTATGTAGAAAGGAAATTCCAAAGAGGGCAGTTCTTCTTTTTTTTTTTTTTTTTTTTTGAGACGGAGTCTTGCTCTGTCGCCCGGGCTGGAGTGCAGTGGCCGGATCTCAGCTCACTGCAAGCTCCGCCTCCCGGGTTTTAGGCCATTCTCCTGCCTCAGCCTCCGGAGGCAGTTCTTCTTAACCATGACTGTTCCGCAGTTGGACACCCTGGACTCCGTGGTGTCGACGGTGACTGCCTTGGACGGGCCCCGGTGGAAGTGGCGCCTCAGAGGCAAAACCACCTGCTCTATGTCATCCTCCAGCACCAGATTCAACAGCATCTTCTCCACTCTTCTAGTGGGGAGCAGGCAGAGAATAGAGACCCGAAATGTCTGTCATTAGCAGTGAAGACCCGCCCTCCAATCATGAGACTGGGAAGTTACCTAGGAGCGCAGTCAGTTTAGCTGGGGCCTTGGACCACCAATGGGAACGCTAGCTCTGCTTGAAGTGTGCTGTTCCCCCTAGAGCTGCTTACACACACCTCAGCCATCCACACGTTCACGCATTGAACAAATACTTACCAAATGCCAAATATATGCCAAGCATTGCTGACATGCAAGTAAAGAAGGCAAACTTTGTCCCTCCACCAATGGAGGCCGACAACCCATACACGAGTAAGGCAGTGACGGTGCAGCCTCCATGGGCTGCGGGGTGTCAGGTGTCGTCAGCTGGAAGCCGCCTAGTCTGCCCTCTCCCACAGACGGCTGCCAGCGACAAATGGAAACACTGAAAATGTGGAGATTCACTCATGAGGACGTGTTCGAGAGTCATTTTAAGGCCATTCTTTCAGTTCTATAGAAACTACACATCTGATCAAAACAAAAATGTTGGCAGTACCAAGAGAACTGTCCATGGGCATATGTTTCCTCACCAAGGACAGGCTCAGATCCAAAGCCAGAGCAGTCTGGCCCTCAAGGTCTTGAAATTGGCTCTTGCATGAGCTAGAGGGGCCTCTGCTGATGACGGAGTCCCCTCCCATGATAAGAATCACGACTTGTTATAACAAGTCTCGCTATTTAAGCACAGAGGGCTAGTGTTGCTTTTACCTTCAGCAAAGGAAACGAACACCATTTAGTCTACAGACTGTGAACCGAGACACCCAGCTGTAGGCCGTGAAATGATTGAGCGTAACCACCGCTGATTCCAGTGTTGCTAGTACTGGGCGTGATCATTACCTACGGAAATATCACAGTAAATGTTTTATATAAATAAATTAACATGTGAATCCCAAATCACACACCAGATCAAAATTCAGTGTGTTATAATGTATTCCAAAATGGGATATTTGACCATGAAAATATGTTTCTTTGAAAAATAATTGCAAGCTTTGGCTTTCAACACTGACCCATTACATAAGTGGAGAAAAATGAGGGTATTTAAGTTGCATCAACACTGAAGCAACTGACATGGTCCACGTAATCGCACCCGGGAAATACAGTGGAAATTGGTCATGTAATGCTATGCTAGTAATCCATGTCCCAGAGCTGCATTCTGGGGCTAGCACTTCATTTGAAAAGCTAGATAAACGGGTAAAATGTTCTCTTATCAACCTAAAATCATATTACCCTAGTATCCTTTCCGCTTCCACTCTGAGACACAGCAAATCTCTTCTCCACATTAATAAATACCAAGTGCAAACGTGGTCCTCGTTCAATGTTCAACAGAGACAAGAACACATTAGAGCCACCCCACGGGTAGTAATTAAAAGAATGAGAATCTGGGTTCATCAGAGGTGACGGTGAGTTAATTACCCAGTGCTCTGTGGCATAACTCAAGTTGAATATCAGGGAGGGGCAATCCCTGGATCTGGGCTCTTAATACCCATCGGTATTGGTGAAGGATGTTAACGTGTGATCTGCTGGGCGGGGAGGGAGCTGGAAGTTGAGAACCACAGCGAGACCCACGGCAGAATGTTATCACTCTTTGGTAGATGAGATGGGAGACGAGGCTCTGAAAAACCAAATTACAGACCACAGGGTCATGACTAGAAACAGCAAGCATTGTTTGTCTTTCTGTAAAAGAGTTTTTCAATCAAAATTGCGGTGTAGTTTGGCACTGGATCTCTGATAAATGAAAATCGTCTGAAACGAAAGCTTCTTAGACATTTTTACCCAGCATTTCGCGAGCAGCCTCCTCCTGGGGCCGGTCGTCATCTCCGTGCCTGTGAAGCAGATGGCATGCCCTCTTTCAACTTGCTGGCCATTTTCCATTTGCAAGTGACAGGCGGGACCTAGGCAACTTTTACGCATAGTGGATATTTGACAATGGACTTGTAAAGGCCCACGTGACGCTCTTGCTCCCGGGATGCAGAGTGAACCCTGAGTTTACATGGACATTTGTCATTGTTCTCAGAGGATACTTAGGACACCCAACGCCTGCCTCAAGGTCCAGGTCCACAGTCAGGGCAAGCTCAGATGAGTGGCCCAGTCATCCCCCTGCTCCTAACAGCATTGCCCTCCCCTGCCGGTGAAGGCAGAGCCCGGGTGTGGCTGTGTCTGCACTGGGGTGGGTGAGGTGCCAGACTTTGTGTCTCCTGCAAATGGACAGCTGTGAGACCTGGTGCAGTGGCCTCGGGACACCAGTGGCATCTCCCAAGGCTGGCAAGCTGGCCCTGAGTCCACCCCTACTTGGTTGCAGGAATGAAGGAAGGGTCCTCCGAGATAGAGGAGTCAGCCCAGAACCGGAAATGCTTCCTAGAGAGCCGCAGCATCACGGAGGGAACCAAGTGACCACTCGAGGACAGCCATCGAGGAGAAGAACTTCAGGGAAGAAAGAAAGACCGGAAACAGCATGAAATTGGAGGTGAAAAGACAACAAATCTGTCCCAGGCCCGTCGTCCGGCTTCGCCACAGTGACATGGTCAGGGCCTCTGTTCAGTTCAGCCACCAGCTCTGCCTGGGGAAAGGCTTAGCGGTCAGCTCACAAACAAACAGCACGTTATCAGTTACTTGTAATTAATGGTGAACTTTTAACCTAAACAAGCAGTAAAAGGCAGTTAACTGCTGTTCATGTGGTTCCTGGCCACGGCCTTGCCAGCGCTCCTCCGTGTCTGAGTGGGGCAGGTGGCAGCCCTGAAGGATGTTCACAGGGTCTCAGACATGCCGCTCCTAGGAGGTCACAAGGGACCAGGGGAGGGGCTCTGACCTGTACAGAGCAATGGCTGCTGGTTCCTCTTCAACAGTCACATTTATTTTTCACCAGTTTTGCATTTTCTAAGTACAGATTTATTTTTTAACGGATTTCAGCAAATGACCCAGGATTGTTACACGATTTAAAAAAACTGTTAACTTTAAAAATTTTTGTTTTGTTATAATTCCAGTATAATGTTTTCAACTTTGGCTGTAGAAACAGATGAAAATGTAAAAGCTTCAAATGGCAAGACTGTAATGCATTACATTTGAATTCAAATCAGTGTTTCATGAATCGAACCTTTGATGACTACAGGGATGATACTTTTTAACCATGTGGTCAGAATGACAGAAATTTGCATTTCCTCCCTGGTTCCATGTCCTTGTCTCCTCTCTCTCAGGGAGCAGCTGTGCTGTGGGGCAGCCACGGAGATTCCTGATACATGAGGAGCAGCGAGGGCCGCTGGGGAGCTCTGTTCAGATAACTGCTGGGGAGCCTGCTCTGGGCTTGTGGACGTTTACAGAGCCCTTGTGATGTGGGTTACGTCTAAGCCCTCAGCTGTAAGGAAAATCAGATCGCTCTGAAGTAAGCCCAACAATTGCAGTGCGTTCTGCATTATTCAAAAAGCCCTGGTTCTGTCACAGACGCTGTTTTATACTAGAGATGTGGGATGTGTGGGTGGTGATCAGCCCTGTCGTTAGGAAGCCGTCCATTCGGTAAAGACTGAATCGTGTAGAGGCTGATGCAGTCTTATCAGTATAAAATGCAGTTGTTTGAAACTCTCATTCTGTCTTCCAAGAAGATACTGTCTTCATATGTAGCACACTGGGGAAAAAAGGCATAAACCTTTTATTAACTCAGTTTAACAATGAAATAGATTGTTACTCATTTTACAATATAATGAAGAATTCGTAATCGGTGCAATTAGCCTGTTGTGCTGCTGCGAGAAGATTCATGGTGACAAGACGAGTTTTTAATTAGATGCAACATGGAGCAGGCCCAGCCCTCCCTTCCCCGCTTTGCCTTCCCGCAGTTCTGCGTGTGGCAGTGGCTGGCCAAGCACAGGTGTGATCCCAGGACGCAGCCGCGTGGTCCCCTGAGAAGCACAGAACCCAGAGCCAGGCCTCAGAATCCAACCCCTCATTCCTGCGTTTTACATCCAAAGAATGCTTTTTCTTCCCCTGGATAATCATGAATTTTGTCCAAGGCAAAATTAGATTTAAAAATTTATAGCCACCAATAAACCAAACTTCATACTTTGAAAATAGCAAACATCAACCAAAGAGTGGTGATATTCCGGTGGAAGCAAAGCGAACCTGCCACTCAGACAACGTTCCTTGTGTTTCCTTTCTCATCTCAGGATCTCACCTTCTCTGGGCCTCCACCTCACCTGGCACCACCTGCCCCCGACACAAATGTGTAGACGATGATGACTACGTGAACTGTCCCTCCACAAGACTCGCCTTGAGTCAGAGGGACCCACCCAAGGGCGGACACCCCACTTCAAGTAAGATGTTCCCGGGGCCGCACGTTGCTCGGACACCAGCCCCGAACCTGGTCTTCCCAGAAACCAACAACACAAACGCTGTGAAAATGCAAACGCTGTGGGAACATGAGAAGCATCGAGCCCGCTTCCTCGGTTAGAGTAACCTCCGCCAAGGGAAAGACCGAGAGCTGGTGACTTTTGAAGAGACTCGAACGGTGACACGGGCGTGGGGTGTGCATCCTGTGGGGCTGTTCTGGAAGCAGAGATGCTGGAGAGATGCAGAGTGAAATGCTGAAAACAGACCTGCGGGGAACGTGGCTCTGGGCAGGTGGCTGGAGCCCGCCGGCCGTGCCTTCTTCTGTGCAGGGCATGTGCCGTGACCTCTGCTGCATCGGTGAGGATCACCAGTGCTTGATGACATTCCCACAGCCTCAGAGTAGGACAGAGGTGACCTGGACTCACGCACGCAGGAGCCCTGGGCCTGCACTGTTCCCATGGAGGTGGGCAGGGCCCGGTGGGAGGCCCGGGCTGTGGGCTCCAGCACCTCACTCCTGCTGTGTCCACCTTCCCGGGGACGCATCTTCGTATGTAGGACGTGGGGACACTTCCTTGTCACAGCGGAGCACGGGTCTGAAACAGGCGTGTGAAGCTGCCCCACACTCTCTGCCACGTCACTGAGATTCTCATGCTGCCCCCTCACCTCTAGGGCCAGGGTCCAGGGAGAAGAGGGCGCAGGGGCTCCAGCCTGACGCGGGGAACGTAGCTTCTGACAGTGGAAGAGGCAGGGCACACATGGAACCGGAGGCTCCACCCAAGCCCAGCTTTACCTCATGCAGAGCAAATCCCGGAGCCGAGTCCGGGTTCAAATCCCGCCTCTGCTGCAAGTGGGCGGCCTTGGCCAAGTTGCCAGGGCTGTCTCGGGTTCCTCCTCCGTTTAAAAAGGATCCAATACTTCTTCGGGCCTTCAGGTTTCCTAAGCCCCACACTGTTGTAAAGAGAACGTAAATGGAGCTCAGGGCAGCTGAGCACTTGGAGGTTCCTGGGGTGGCTGGAAAGGGCGTGGAAACTCAGCACCCGCCCACGAGCCTCGCCCTGGCATCTTTTCCTTTGTATCCTTTGTAGACCGTTTATAACAAAGCAGTGCACATAAACAACAAAAGAGAACCCACCGGGCATTTTGCACAGAGGCCGGTGCATAGAGAATGCCAGGCAAATGCTGTTATCAGTTACTTTAAAGTAGCTGGTATTGTGTGCCTAACTCTGAAAAGTAAAACAAGCAGGTATCTCTCTTTGTTAAAAAGACGTGAGTTCAAAGATAGCCCGGAAGACTCAGAAAGGGTGAGCAGAGCCCCCTACAATGGGACTTCAGGGAAGTGGGTACATCCTGTTTCTCCTCGGGCTGTGCAATCCTCAACAGGTGTAGAAAAACTTCTTGGGCTGGGATTTTAAAAATCAATTTTGCGGGTGATGATTTGTTGCAACTGCAACACCATCCTTTTTACCTTCACAACACTCAGAAACCTTCTGAGTATTTCCTAGAAGAATTCCACGGAACCATCAGCCATCAGAAAGGCTAACGGGAAGCACCCGCCCTCTCCCGGTGACAGGAATGATTTATCACGGCGGTTTCTCATTCTATTACAGAAGCGGAGCTCTATTAAGTTTGGCGTAAGTGTGAACTCTGTTTTTGAAGGGCTATACGATGAAAGAGAAACCGTTTACTGCAAATTAAAATATAATGTACACAGTTCTCTAATTACCTTTAATTTCACCTCAATCCATTTCTGTATTATGTGTGCATTTTGAGAAAAGTTAGCTGCTTTTTTTTTTTATTATTATACTTTAAGTTCTAGGGTACATGTGCATAACGTGCAGGTTTGTTACATATGTATACTTGTGCCATGTTGGTGTGCTGCACCCATCAACTCGTCGTTAGCTGCTTTTTTTAATAATAGATGTAAAGGACTGTCTCTTGAAAATAAGTCACTTAAAACCATGCATGTACTAACGGCTTTCAAATACACGTCATGGAACAAACACTGGGAAAGCTGGGGTGGGATTTAAGGACACACGGGGTGGGATTTTTCCTGCACAGACCTTGGCCCCACCTGGGCTGGTAAGATACGAACACACGACCCACAGTGCAGGCTGGGCACGGGCAAGCGAGTGCCATGTGCCAAGCGGCTCAGACTTCAGTCTGCAGAGGAGCTGCCGGCGCCCTTGCTAACAGGCAGGTTCCGCTCTGTGGATCTGAGGAGGGGCCCGAGATGATGCCCACTGGCCAACGCGGAAACGCTGTGAGTGACGAGACGCAGGGAACCCTGGAAGCGAAGGGAGGCGCGGCCTGGAGCAGAGCTGCACAGGTGTGGAGGTGAGAGTCGGCGGCCTGGAGGTGCGAAGGCCAGGGCTGCACCTTGCTCACCACGCTGCTCGGTGACTTGGGAAGTGGCCTTCTCTCCAGGGAAGGCCGCCTGTGAGTCTGTCTGTGATTCTCCAAGTCAATATCCAAGTGATTGGCAGAGTTCCCTCCTCAAATCCCCCAGCCAATTTAGAGACCAGCACGAGGGCCGAGGAGGTGGGCGTGGAGGGGCAGTTTGTGGGGGTGGAAAGTGCCACTGAAGACTCACCCCTGTGCACACAGCTGTAGGGGGAGCTCCCAGTGACCATGTCATAGCACAGCAAACTCGGTGTGACGGTCGTTTTGGTGTCCGCTGGGCTGGGCTGCAGCCCCAGCTACTTAACCAAACACTCAGCTAGGCGTTGCTGTGACGGTGTTTTGCAGAAGTGACTGCTTCTGAGAAGCTGACCCTTGATGATTTCCCTGCTTCTCCTAATTTCTTTATGAGTGAAAATGCTCTTTTACAGTACAGCACTGTTGTGATGTTACTTCCAGGACACAGAGTTCACGCCACAGTAAACAGGAGCTGTGTGTGGAAACTGGCCTGGAAGTCGGGCTGTCAGGAGGGTGGAGGGAGACAGCCGAGCTGGGGCTGCAGGGCTACAAAACCTGAGTGACACAGAGCACAGCACTCCCCACGTGCTTCCCTCTGAAAGCCAGACCCTGTCTTTGTGGCTGTCTGCATCCTTACAGGAGCACGGTTCCCAGGGATGCTGCCTGTCAGTGGCTACGGAGCTTCAACACACAGTTCTGAAGCTATTATAGTGTTTTTCAAAACAAGGCACTGCACAGACACAGACTGGTGCTGCCTCCTCTCTGGCCCTCGCCGGGATGTTGGTCAGGGTGGTGAGGGCAGCAGGATGAAATCAAAAGGGCAACTGAACGCCTCTGTCGTGAAATGTCTGTGAAGGCTTCTGTTCCGAGCCAGACTTGGACCTGGGCGGAGCCTGACTCCTGGGGTCTGGAGAAGCCACGAAGATGCTAAAATGTGACGGGAACCCCCAGACGGTGTTGCCTTCTTTTCAGTCATTCCAGGACCTCCCGTGACTGTCACAGTGCTCTGTAGTGGGACAGGTTCTCATAAGAGAGGAAAGCATGGAGATGCCAGCCCATAGGCAGGGCAGGAAAATGGAGAAGGGCTCCAAGGGCTGAAAGGTGAGATGGGGCGGGAGCGTCTCGTCACCAATGTCTGCCGTCTGAGACTGCCGGTGGTCTCCACGAGCCCCGAAGCCCACCCAGCAGCTGCCCTGTCCTGCTGGGCACAGCCCCCACAGCCCATTTCTCAAGGGTGGTCTTCACGTTCATATCTCGTGTCTTTCGGGAACAGACGGCGCCCTGTCCTCAGTCCCCAAGCAGCCCCCACTCTCCGCTCCACCTGCTTCCCTGAGGCCTGGGCTCTGCGTGCTCCGTCTACCTGCTGCCGACTCACCTGAGCAGGTGGCACTTGCTGCAAACAGCACTGGGTATGGAGATTCGTTGGGTTAACAAAGCTGTAGACCCACTCTCAGAAAAGCAGATCACAGGCAGGAGACACTGAAGAGTTTGCACTAAAACTGTGGCAGTCCGTTAGGCTAGGGTGCCCGGGTGCTCCAGGGAAACAGAGCCCACGAGAGGGATATGTATGTATTTAGAGAGAGTGAAGGTGTGTATATACATATAGAGAATATGTATACATATGGAGAGAGACGGAGAGAGAGAGATTTACTTTGAGGAATTGGCTTGTGCAATCGTGGGGTGCGCCTGGCAAGTCTGAACGCGAGAGAGCAAGCTGGAAACACAGCAGGGTGCCGCTGCCGTCTGGAAGCAGAATTTATTCTACAGGAAACCTCGGTTTTCGCTCTTAAGGCCTCAGCTGATTGGATGAGACCCACACAGATTATCAAGGGTCAGCCCCCTCAGAGGCAGTCACGTCTGCAAAATACCCTCACAGCAATGCCTAGCAGAGTATTTGATTAAGTCACTGGCACTGCAGCCCAGCCCCGCAGATGCAGAAATGACCACCACGCTTAGTTTGCTGCATGATGGGATGGTCATTCTAAGACCAAAAAGAACATTTTGTTGGAAAAGGAGCTTGGCAAGACTTTGCAGCCAGCATTCTTGAACTGCGCAACCTGAACAGGGTGCGAGTATGGCTCATGCTGTACTTCACGCTGGCTGGCCTTTTGTTCTCAGGCGTCAGTGAGGATTTCGAAAGTACAGTTTGTTCTGCTACAGAGAGTATCTCCAAGACCCAAATTAGCTCATGTGCAGTTAGTAAGTAGGGAACGATACTAACAGGACACAAAAGCACCTCGGTCAGCTTTATGGGGGGGGCCTGGAGTGGTGGCCACTCGCATCCAAATCTTCTGGCTCAGAGAGGAGCCTGCCCTGCACGGCAGCCCTCAGTTGTCCTAGCCTGGCCCAGCAGTGCCCCATGCAGGGTCCTAGCACCCAGCTCTGTGCCTCCAGGTCTCCTGCCCTGTCCACTGCACCAGCGGCCACTTCTCCCACGAGGCGGCTCAGCTCAACTGTCTCCCTGGTGTCCAGGTCACAAAGTGGTTTTAGAGCCCTGAGTTCTGAGGGCTCTGCAGAAACCGTTTCCCCTCACTGTTAGAACAAGATGATGTAGAAAGTGGTACTTTTTATAAATGCATATGTCACACGAAATGTTCCGCTGTGAAATATCTAAACATACCGTTCGACATTCCTCTCTTCCTCAGACCTCCCCTTCTCCATATTTCTGGGTATTTTGATGCATTATATAGAACGCTAAAAACAAAGATTCTAATTATATGTAAAGAGTCTTGAAGAGAAAGGAGTCGGAAAACTCATATCTACATTGCAAATTATTGATAAAAACAGAATGTGTGTGTCTCTTTTCAGCATTATGTACATTTTCCCTTGCAGACGCATATCCATTTGTTGGCTCGAAAGAGCTAATACCAGCTAACCCATGTGCCAGGCAACATCAGCAACTGGCAGAAATCAGCAGCAATCTGATCTCAAGTTACCACTCCCTGAAGGCCCAGCCATGTGCAGGGGACACTAATCCAAGTAAAGATAATAAAGATCCTGTGTGTTACGTTTTGTCAGAGGCCACCTGGAGCGCACCGCACTGAGCCTCCTGCGTCCTCACTGCCTCTACTCTGTTGCGGACTGCCTTGGAGCCAAGGGGGCTGGAATGTCTTATTCCACTGACATGGAACTTTGTCAATTTACCTAATAAACATTTGCCAGTGCCCCCCACACGCCAGGTCTCATGTTTGATGCTGGAAATGTCACGATGGAAAAGCCCAATCTTGTAACCAAACGCAATCAACAGGCCATGAAAATGCCCCGTTGGTGGATGAAGAGAGAAACCTGCAACATATACAACAGGCAAAAGGAAATTTCTCAAGGACTCCAGCCCCGACATTCAACAGGGGGAAATGCATTCAATCCAGTAGGGAGAACCCCAGGTGAAGACAGTTTCCAGAAGCAGAAGCATCGCAGCCCCGGCACCAAGGTGTGAGCCCAGCTGTGGCCGGGCGCTCCTCTCACCTGGTGTGTGCCTCGTGCAAGGGAACCTGCAGAGACGCTGCCCCAAGACCCGCCAAATGAGGACCTGGAGATGCATGTTGGAGGCAGCTTTCAAAAGGGAAATGAACCGCACACCCACCAGCAGGGAGCAGCTGGGTCAGCTTACACAGAACTGAGGGAATGGCACGCGCTGCGCCCCAGAAAATGAGTGGAAAATGAAAGAGTTCTATGGAAAATGTCGATGATGCATTCGAAGCAAAAAGGCAGCTAGTTACAGACCTGTATTCACAGCATGATCTCATTTTTAATCAGAAATACATTTGGAGAGAGAATAGAGATTAAACATAGCAGACAGAAAGTGGGAAGGGCTTACTCCAACCACTGACAATACTTGACTCTGGAAAGTTAAATGGAGAATGACAGGAAGTTTAAATGGGATATATGTACACATATTTCAGGGTTTCCAACCTTGGCACTTTCAGCAGTTTAGGCTGGATGTTTCTTTGTGGCGGGCACCGTCGTGGTGTTAAATTAGGTTAAATTGGCTAAAGCTGCCTCCGTACTTTGAGGCCTCAGCCTAACTCAGCATGTCAACAAACTGCAAGCTGACACAGGCGTGTATTCCGGTGACAGGTGGCTGCGTCTCAGCGAGCCAGAGCTGTAACCAATCAGGCTATCTCTGCAGTCACTTCTGCTTTCTGCTATAAATATTCCCTGCCCACCGTGCGCCTGTTTTTGTCCTCAGTGATTCTTGGCTCATGACTCGTTTTTGCTCACTTAAACTCTGTTAAATTTAATTTGTCGAACCTTGTTTTAAACTGCGTGCACGGCAGGGTTTGAGTGGCATCTTGGCCCCGCCCATTGAATGCCAGTCACATTCCTCCACCAGTTGGGGCAAACAAAAGTATCTCCATTTGCCAAATGTTCCCTGGGGGCAAGATTGCCTCTGGTAGAGAACCTGAGAAACAGAGATGGGATTTGTGATAATTTAGAAATAAAACGTAATGCAAGGTGGTCAATTCTAATGGTGAGAAACAATAAACTGCTTGGGAGCACAAAGGTGGACGTCGAATCCACCAACGTCCTTCACTTCCTTGTGCCTTAGTTTCCTCATCCACAGAAGCAGGGTAAAGCACAGTAGTTCACAAGAATTGTGAGGAAAGTGCCTGGCACATAGTAGGCTCTTAAGGATTGTTAGATCCTTTTTTTCCTCCTTAGTCTTGAATCTGGCTCCATCTGTGCTAATTAGGAGCTCGCTTCACCTTGCTTACCCCACTACTCATGCTACACGCACAGTGGAAGCTCAGTGAGACATCCACACACACACTGGGAGCTCATATCCATGCACATAGTGGGAGCTCATATCCAGACACACAGTGGGAG
>NC_045448.1:367948-369824 GCF_002776525.5 Piliocolobus tephrosceles | reverse complement strand
GTGGGAGCTCACATCCATGCACACAGTGGGTGCTCATATCCATGCACACAGTGGGTGCTCATATCCATGCACACAGTGGGAACTCATATCCATGCACACAGAGCTGATGATATCCATGTACAGAGTAAGAGCTCATTATGTGCTTACACCTACATCATCAAGCTCATATCCATGTACACAGTGGAAGCTCATATCCATGCACATAATGGGAGCTCATACCCATGCACACAGTGGGAGCTCAGTGAGACATACACACACACCGTGGGAGCTCTATCCATGCACACAGTGGAGGTTCATGTCCATGCACACGGTGGGAGCTCTATCTGTGCACACGGTGGAAGCTCATATCTATGCACACGGGCAGCTCTATCCACACACACAGGGGGAGCTCTATCCGTGAACACACGGGCAGCTCTATCCACACACCCAGGGGGAGCTCTATCCATGCACACAGTGAGAGCTCAGTGGTACATGCCAGATGGTCAGTGGAGCAGAGTTTTGACTGGGAAAACTCAACTACTTTAGAAAAAAACACAGTGGGAGAAGTCTATGTGACTTCAGAGCAACACAGTAGTCTTGTGTCTATAAAAGGAACATAGTGAACATTTAGAAGAAATTATGGTTATCTTATTTACTGAAAAAGGGTCTTACAAAAATAGACGGAATGTTTAAAATTAACACTAAATAAGAAGAATTTGCTAATTACCAATATGAAATATTAAATGGTCTGAAGGAACAAGAGGAAGGAAATGGCAGAGCAGAAATCACATTAATGTCCCAAGGAGACCCATTAATAGAATTGTACTTTGCCATTGGAAATGGATCACTAATTAAGAACAGACTGTTGGTGGTGCAAGTAGCTTTGTGCACAGAGACTTAAGGCAGAAGTCATGAAATTGGATGTGCATGAAGAAACCAGCCGCATGACCCAGGCTGTGAGGCAACTTTTCCATGCCTTGGTTTTTTCCCTGAAAAAAAAAAAAAAAAAAGATAATCTTGCCAAAATCTCAGGTACAGTGGAAAAAAATGTCAATTTATCTATAAAGTTAAATGGTATTAACAATGAATCAAAAGGTAATAAAGGATATGGAATCAATAAAACAAAATCTTAAAACTGTCATTTAATGCACACTAGTTGCTCTATAAAGTAGTATACGAGTTTTGAAAAGCAGTTCTGTAGTTCTAGCTGTTATTTTACAGAAAGTGTCTGTACACTTTGACCCACTGTTTCCAATAAGTCATAAGAAAATAATCTGTAACTCTAGGTTATTCTTTCATAGAAAAGTCTCCCACCTTCTATTAACACTCTGCTTTATCACCCACCGGGGGGCTGGTGGTGGGTGCAGCCCACCCAGGATGCAAGCAGTAGGGGCGAGTCTCTGTCAATCATTTAAAAACAATAATAAAACTAACTAAAAGCTGGGATTCTTTGCTTTATGTACTAGATTTTTAAATCATGCCAAGAAAAAATATTGCTCCCTAAAAAGGCCTTTTGTTAGCATAAGTTCAAAATAACTGTTGAGGTTACTATTGAGTTTTAAAATATATTTAATATTCAAATTCACATATTGTAACATGCACTTTTTTGAGAAAAAGTCTCACTCTATCCCAGATACATGGGGAGGTGGGAGAGCAGGAAAGAGGTGGGAGGGTCATCTGAGTCCAGAAGTCAAAGCTGCAGTGAGCCATGATTGTGCCACTGCACTCTAGCCTGGGCCACAGTATGAGACCCTGTCTCAGAAAAAAAAAGAAAAAGGAAGGAAGGAAGGAAAAAGGGAAGGAAGGAAGGAAGGAGCAGGAGAGAGATAAAGAAAGAAAGAAAAGAAAGAAGACAAAAGAAAGAAAGAAAAGAAAGAAGAAAGAAAGAAAAGAAGAA
>NC_045448.1:322877-367848 GCF_002776525.5 Piliocolobus tephrosceles | reverse complement strand
AGAAAAGAAGAAAGAAAAAGAAAGAAAGAAAGAAAGAAAGAAAGAAAGAAAGAAAGAAAGAAAAAGAAAGAAAGCTAGATTAAAAATGGTCAAAGGTATGAATTGTTAGGTGTAACATTTTTGTTTGGAAAGTGCAAATTTAAGTCATGCAATATGTTTGAATAAAGTTTACTGAATTTCAGTGTCTTCAACATTGAAATGTATCACTTTCCAAGTATTAGTTGTTGCTTTAAACATAATTTCAAGAAAATCATCATCATCACTGAGCTTTTCATAAGTGTTAACTGAAAATGGTCTTTGACGTAGAGCAGGGTGCAGAAAGGTGAGTGGCCATGGGTGCCAAGCACAGCAGGAACCCCATATGAGCCCAGGAGAGGGGCCCAGCTTGTGCAGCAGACCAGCCAACTCTGCTGCTGGAACTGTGGAGGAACAAAGGGGAGTTAAGAGGTTGTTAGAAAAGAGACAGACTGTAAATGGTAAAGCCACAATGTGCTTTTGCTTTTAATGAAATCTTGAGCATGAAATAGGAAAGATGAGAGCAGTGAACCTAGTCCAAGAATGGTTGTTTGTGCCTTTAGAAAGGAAGCAAGGATGCAGCAAAGGAGGAAGGGAATATGTGGTTGTGGACCCACAAACAAACCAACCACCAACACACTTGCAAAATCGTGAATGACTCTTGGTATGAATATTATTGCAAGATAATTTTCAGAAAACAAAATCAGATTTTAAGCATTCCTGTAAGAAGATCAAAGAAAGAATAATTGCCAATTTATCTGTGGAGAAAGAAAATGTGGTAAATTTAAAATAGCAAATTAAGAATACCATTCTTCTAAAAATGTACACTTTTAACTTGCAACTGATACATGATAATACTACGGTAACAAATAACAACTATTAGTAAGCAATTAACAATCGCTAAATGCTTCTGTAGTTCCTCCTTTGGGAGGCCAGGAGTTCAAGACCTCATCTCGACCAAAAACAAAAAAGAAAGAATTAAACTATATACAAAAGTACAGATGAAATAATGTGATGTCTGGAGTGGGTATAATTGTGTCCCCAAAAAGATATACTGAAGACCTTCCCTATGTTACCTGTGAATGCGACTCTATTTAGAAATTGGGACTTTGCAGCCGTACTAAAGTTGAGATGAGGTCCTCTGGGTCAGGGTGGGCCTTAATTCCAGTGTGACTGTCCAGTCATATCTAATAAAAAGAGGGAATCTGGGCTCAGGTGCAGAGGATGCAGGAAGCCCCATTGTGTGGAGGCTGAGGTGGGGACTGGAGGGCACGTCTACAAGTCAGGGAGCTCCAAGGACGGCCGGCAGCCACTGGGAGTTGGGCAGGGCCTGGAACAGGTTCTCACCCAAAGCCTGGGAAGGAACCAACCCTGCCAACACCTTGATCTCAGACTTCAGGCCACCAGCACTGAAGGGAAATAAATTTCTGTTGTTTTAGCCACCTCGTCTGCAGGGATTCTTCACGCAGACCTAGGAGACTGATAGATGCCTGACATGTCTTCTCCAGTAAACTAAGGGAGAATTACAGATGAAGCTGGAGGAACTGTGGATCCATAGTCGTGACAACAGGGTGATGGGTTCCAGGGAACAGTTTGTGCAACTTACCATTTCATGTTTTCTAATATAAGCAAATAAGCATGTATATTTCTTCTTTTCATGGACAAATGTTTCCAATATTTTACATGCTTTTCTTCCTCTTGTTTTTTCCCTTAGCATATGCTAGAGATATTTCTCACTCATTTTTGTAACTGCATATTTTTACGTTGTGTGAAAATGCTATATCTCTTCCTCTTCAATCTCATACCTGGGACACAACCTGGGACAGCCAGGCTGTTTTCTAGCTTGTTTACTTGCAATTCTATTGCAAACTGAGCCCTATACGTCGTCTACTATTTGTGCTCAGGAGGCTAAATCCCCGGAGGCAGGATTCTTTTTCTAGGGAAAAGTGATATAATATTTGGCCAGATATTGCAAAACTTCCCACTCACACCAGTTTAGCATTTTGCGTTCCCACCAGCTTGTAAAAGAACGCCCTGTCTTATAGTCAACAGAAGAGGCTACTTTTTTAAAGAAATGATTGTATTTTAGTTTAGTTTTGTGTTTTTCTTGCAATGAATGAAGTTCAGTATTTAAAAAAAAATTTTCTTTGTGAACACTATGTTCATATACTTAATGTATTTTTGTGTGCTTATTGATCTTTCTGTTCTGTGGTTTTAGAAGTTCTTAATGTAGATGGACTGCCAACCCTTTGTGTGTGATATAACTTGTCAATGTTTTCCATTTATCATTAGCTTATGCTTTTTACCATGCAGATATTTTTCATATAATTAAACCTACCACATTTCCTCTATTGCCTCTAGATTTTGAGTCATGTGGAATAAAATAATAGATCTATGTTTCTGTAGAGAGGTTCATCTCCTGCATTTCGATATGATCCATTTGGAGATTATCTTAGGATACACTGTGAGGAATGGGTCCAGTTTTGTCTTTTCACTAAACACCATTCCTTGTGCTCACATGGGAAGGGGCTAGAATTCTCCACGTTCTGAAGAGCTTCTGTGCACAGCCTGGTGACTCCAAGCGTGGCAAGAGAACCCTCCTGGAGGCTGGCTGGAGATGCAGAATCTCAGAGCCCACCCAGACCTGCTGAGCCAGAATCTGAATTTTAACAAAATACTCAGGAGGTTCCTACATTTGAGAAGATTCAAGTTCGATAAGGACTAATATTCAAAAGATAAGTTTTTCTTTTGGCTTTTTACCCAAAATAATAGGCAGATTAAAAAATAAATACTGCCTTCCATTAACCTCGCCAAACTAAGACGGCACACTGACACCTTTTCAATTAGGGACCCCATGTATTGTACGATGATCGAGTCTTAATGTTCGTATGAAAATCATGGAAGGTGACAAAGGTGCCCCTGAGCCTAAGGCTTAGCAAACCCAACAAGGACTCCCCTCCCCAATGTAACTTAGACTTGCTTATACCACAATTACCCATTTTTAAGTTGCCATTTTTGAACTTCATAAACACACTATATTTTATATAGTCTTAAGTGATAAAGTTTCACTCAATACTATGTTTCTAATATTTATCCACATCATGAACAACTATAGTCTATTCTTTTTCACTAATGTATACTACTATCCTGTGTAAATGTACTTAAAATATTTATATACCCTCTTTTTATATTCTGAGATGTCCCAATATTTTTCACCAGTGTAAATCATTACAAATTGTACTTCTAAAAGCAGTTCTTTTTATCTGTATATTTCATTTCAAAAGTGTGCTAGAATTTTTCTCAGGTGTATATTTAGGAATAGAAACATAGGGTAGGAGAAGGTATGCAAGCTCAGGTGATCATGCACGTTGAGTTTTGATCATGCAAAGGGCCACACGGATTCATACTCCCCGAGTAGTGTGGGAGTGCAGCCCCCGGCCAGCGTCATGCACAGGTGACCTTCCTCAGATCAGGGCTTGTGAACTGACATCTATCTAGTCAAACGTATTGACTTTGGTTATCCAATTACTTCATGTTATGCTTATAAAAATTGTTTGATATTTTTAGATTTCAAAATGGTTACTTTTTATTTAATGCTTCTATCCTCTTGAATTAGTAAAAATAATTCACCTTTGTGGAACAAAAGACCCAACTTGGAGCATCTTAAATATGTGGAGACTTTTTTTCCCCAAATAATAGGAAGTCAAGAGATACACAGTTGGTGGCACTGCTTCATCTCTGCTGTGAGGAGACAGATCTCACAGTCACTTTTATGAGCTGGGCTACGTTCTCACGGAGCATGGAGACCCAGAGAGCCGTGAGAGTCAGCAGCCGCCCAAGCCCTCCTCGCCCATTGTGGTTCTTGAGCTGTCCTTGTAGGATGTGTGTGAGGACGTCCTGTCCCACTCTGTTCTTCTAGGTGGTCAGAGAATTTAAGAGAAAAACAGGAAGCTGTTTCTCATGAGTTGAAGCCTGTGTGATCCACTAACGATTATATGTCATCCCTATTTTATTTTCTGAAATTTCTGTTAAACTCAGATAGTAGCTTATCTGACAATTTCAGTTTCCCAGGGGCTGAGTACTGGGTTTTTTCTCTGTGCCCTCATGGTTTTAACAGCACCTTCGGAGGGACGGGTCATGACTGGGAGTGGCGCCCGCTTAGGGCCCTTTTGCAGCGCCCTTCCTGCTCCTGCCTGCAGCATCACCTCCCCCTGGCGCGCGCACAGTCCTGTGTGTATCTCGTCACCCCGCAGGCTGCAGGATCCTGAGCCCAAGATGCGAGTGAGTCTTATTTCTTCCCCTGCATGGTCCAGACAAGGGCCTGCGCTCCGGATCTTTATATTTAAGCATGTGGCCAGGGAAAGGAACACACCAGGCTGTGATAACCAGACTTCCTCTCTCCAGTGAAGAAAACAAGCAAAAAATACAGCGATTAAAACTAAAATGCACGGCTTGATTGTTGAATCTTCTTTTATCATGGAATCATTGCTCCTATAGGTCATCCAGTGCACCATAAGGGACCTCACTACACATAAAAATGAAACAAAATGTTCTCTTGTCCGCTAGTTTGATTTGGTTATTACAGCAGCTCTACTTCAAATTTTAAAAAATAGAAATTGGGGGAAAGCGATGCTTCCGTGTGCCCTTCAAGCTCACGCTCGGGGTGGCTGCGGCTTCCTGTTTACCAGCCCTTGCCTGGGCCATCCATTTGCCGTCTCTGCCACCGGCCCACAGCCCGTTCATAAAAGAGATTTCTGTTTACCGCCTGCTATTTAGAGTTCTTCCATCAAAGTTCGATTTGCAGTATTTAACTCCATTATGTTGTCCTTCTCCTTCCCACCAGCTGTTTTCCCTGACTCAGTGGCGTTCAGATGAGCATGGCTCACCTATGCCCACGTCTCCCTGTCCACCGTCACTGGCGGCTGCTGACCTCGCTCTGCGGTGCCCCTGGCAGGCCCCCCTCCTCAAACAGTGGGCTGGAAGCCTTGCAAACTGGGGCAGGGCTGGAGCCACTGGCCAAAGGGCAGCGGGGAGCCAGCTGCATGGGTCAGATCCATGCAGTGCTGCTTCCTGCCTAAGAGCACCTGTGTGGCTCAGTTATTTTCCTGTCTTTACCAGCACCTGGCACAACGCTTTCTACACCCTTTGCTGAACAGAATTAAAATCCAAATGTAATCTTTGATGATGGTTACGAGACATGTCTTGCCTAGAAGATGAGTGAATATGGCCCAGTGTATTAGTCTGTTCTCACATTGCTTTTAAATAAAAATGCTGGTGACTGGGTAATTTAAAGAACAGAGGTTTAATTGACTCATAGGTCAACAGGTTGTACAAGAAGCATGGAGGCTTCTGCTTCTGGGGAGGCCTCAGGGAACTTCCAATCATGGCAGAAGGCGAAGCGGGAGCCAACTTGCCTTTCATGGCTGGAGCAGGAGGAAGAGCAAGACGGGAGGTGCCACACACTTTTCAAAACCAGATCTCATGGGAACTCACTACTTTACAGCACCAAGGCAGGTGGTGCTAAAGCATTCATGAGAACTCCACCCCCATGACCCCACCACCTCCCACCAGGCCTCAACACTACGGACTAGAATTCAATGTGAGATTTGGGTGGGGACAAGTCTCACATCTGCCTGCGGGGCCCCTGTGTGCGTGTGGGGCCCTGTGCGTGCCTGCGGAGCCCCTGCGTGCCTGCGGGGCTCTGTGCGTGCCTGCGGGGCCCTGTGCGTGCCTGCGGAGCCCCTGCCTGCCTGCCGAGCCCTTGCGTGCCTGCGGGGCCCTGTGCGTGCATGTGGGGCCCTGTGCGTGCATGTGGGGCCCTGTGTGCGCCTACGGAGCCCCTGTGTGCGTGCGGAGCCCCTGCGTGCATGCTGAGCCCTTGCGTGCCTGCGGGGCCCTGTGCGTGCGTGTAGGGCCCTGTGCGTGCCTGCGGAGCCCTGTCAGGGAGCTACAGGGTCACCCGTCAAGACTCTCATGCATGAGATGGGGCCACCGTCCTGCCAGGGAACTGCAGGGACACCCACTGGCACTCTCATGCATGAGATGGGTTATCTCATTTCATCCATGCACTAAAGTAGGAAAGAAAGACTTGCAAGGTTTAATATCACTTGGACAGATGTGGTAGCGGCTCCAACCCTGCTTGTGGGGCTAGAGCCCGTGACAGCACCCGGAAGGATGCCCCTAGGGCGCCTGTGATGGCAATAAGCAGGGCCCCAGAAGAGGCTCCCCAGGCACATCCCTGTCTTGTTTCTCCTGGTCACTTGGTGCTATGCCGGCACGGCGCCCTGCTGCTGAGTGGGATCCCTACCATGAGAGAGCAGCTGAGAAGGAGACTCGGGCTCGGCTCTGAGGGAAAGCAAAGGCGAGGAGCAGAGGCGAGGCCTGGGCCCCGGAGTGAAGAGACCAACGTCAGCCGAATGCTAAGCCACAGCCGCGCCAGGCGTAGTCCTGGGCCCACCTCGGCCACACCCACCTCTCCCCTTGGAAATGGAGGCAGCTCTCCTCTATTTCAGAGCGCTGGGGACATTGTACATCATTCCAACATTTCTGTCACGTTTTTCAGTAGCACCCCATGATCAGACACGGCCTCGTTGTCCTTCAGGCTGGCTGCTTCCCAAGCCTTACAGAGACTGAGAGAATGGCGTCCGAAAAACTAGAAAAGCACATTTCATTTGCATGTTCCTTGATAATGTAATATATTACAATAAGTCATGGTGAGAAACTTTACATTCAAGTCTGTTCAACGTTGTTGTTGTATGTTCTTGTACAACAATCAGGGGAAAAGTGAATTTTTAACATTGTCTTTATGGCCTCAGGCTTCCATAATTTGGCTTAAAAAAATCTGTTATTTTTATGATTGAGTATTCTACTCCATCGTAGCTGTGGGTGATGGTGAACTCACCCCGAGAACACCACGTTCTGAGGCTTCCAACCCTGCCTTCAAACCATCACACAGGTGTGTTAAGCTGTACTTTTCACCATGGAACAGGTTTCTCCCCAGTGCTGTGTGAAGCTTCTTTTATAAGCATGTATAAGCTCCACCCATTCACGAGGGAGGAGCCCTCGTGACCTAATCACCCCCTGAAGGCCCGGCTCTTAAGGCTACTGCATTGGAGATTAAGCTTCAACAAAATTGTGGGGACACTCAGGCCTGGCAAAGAGCAAGTGGACGGGAAATTTGGGGAAAACACAGCTTTACCAGCTGTCTGACTCATATGAGCTAAGACACAACTTAAAAGGAGAAAAGGTCTTTGTTGGAAGCCAGGGAAGGAGAGCAAAAGAAAGATAAAACACGTGGAAAGCACGATACTTGTTTTTTGGAGAGGCATCATGGGCAGTTAAAATAAATAAACTTTCCTGCTAGGACAGGCTTCAGTCCACGCCATCCTCCCCATGAACTAACCACATTCCACGGCCAACTCACCTAACTCTTTAGGCCCATTTTTTTTTCATCTGTAAAATTCCATTATTGTGATAAGCATGACTAAAGCTTACACATCTGAAAGGCACGTTTCAGTTGAGAAACAGCCCGTCAGTGGAAATATTTCCTCCTTTATTCGCTGTGCTGACCCCTTTCCCAGCCTCCACAATTTCACATGTTCATTGCAGACTCTCCTGCTTCTTGCTGTTCCTGACGCGATGAGCCTGGATTGGACCCGGCCAGGATTTCGTGGTTGTCCTTTGCCACGACTGGGTTCCAGGAGGAAGCTGCCCCACTCCACTCTGACCACCTTGGCCATAGAGGTGATTGTTGAGGTGGTGGAGGTGGGGGAGGTATTTGAGCAATAATGAGGGTTTCTCAAGTGGGAGGAAAATTAAAATGTCTCCTGCTGAGTCCTAGATTTGCCCCAGAACAGCAGCAGAAGCAGCCCCAGCAGTCTCCCCGACCCCTGACTGGACTCCACACCCCGAGGGCCAACGCTCCCAATTCAGTCAGTCTCCAACCCCTGCAACATGAGCTCATGGAACCTGCTAGGTTCATGGAATAAGCTCATGGAACTTGTTTTAGAATGTTATTTCTGTATGTACTTTCTCAGGGCCATGAGTCCCCGTGGGCGTGAGTCAGGCGGTACACCTCGCCGGATGGGAAGCGCCTGTCGTGGGCGCTAGTGATCAGGAGGTGTCCAGCAAGTGACGAATGCACAGATGGACACGTGAAGAAATGGGTGCATGAATAAATGAATTTATTAAGAAATTGTTTCGTACATTCACTGTCTTTCAGGCTTGAAAACTGATCCTTCATTTTATATTAGCGACCCAAAATCATCTGTAAAACAGGGTAATTTCATTTCATTTTGGGAGACACACTGAACTTTGGTTTTTAAGAATGTTATGAGAAGTGAAGCCCAAATAGTTTCAAAAACTGTTTTTATGTAGCTTTTGTTAAATATTCCTCTAATAATAATTCGTGTGGGTGGTGTCTGATTAACGGGTAAATCACATGTGTCCAGATAGAAATCCAAATGCTAATATTCATGTAGATTACATTTTATCACGTGCCAGGTAAGAGTGGGAAGTAGAGAGAGGAAGTCAGGAAGAGGCAGGATGTGCACTCGGGCCACGCAGCCCTCAGCAGAGGCTGCCACCAGGAACACACAGCCTTCAACAGAGGCTGCCCCGGGGTCACGCAGTCCTTGGCAGAGGCTGCCACCAGGAACACACAACACTCAGCAGAGGCTGCCCCCGCGGCCACACAGTCCTTGGCAGAAGCTGCCACCAGGGACAGCTCCGTGTGCACCTCCAGAGACACAGACCTGACTCAGGCAGGACAGCAGATGTTCCAGGATAAAAGCATTTCCTGCATTGTCAAGCCATTCGCATTTGCCGTGGGGCTTTGATTTACCTTTCAGTTTATCGCTTCTCAACAACCCCTTAATTAAGCAATTCTTGTATTTTTGGCTCTCCAGGGTTAAAATTCGAATCCTCTTTTGACAAATAAGGATACTCAAGTGTTTAGATTTAAGGAGCTCACCAAGGCATACACATAGCTGGTGAGGACAGACGGGGTCCTGGTGCTGAGTCCAGTGTACTCCACAGCCATGATGCAACCTGTGAGTTTGTGTGTTAAGCAACCCTTGGTTTAGGGACCCACTGCAGCTGGATCGGTGAAATCCTTTTACTTCAAAGTAACAGCTATTGGATACCCCTGCTACTCATTCTCAATGATGTCACCTGTTATGGGAGACAGGCATAAAAACATAGCACCATCATGTGGCTCATGGAATGACGAGAGGGTCTTTGCCTTTTACAGATGCATTAGCACCAAGAGGCCGGCTTGTCCAGCTGGAAATGGCTTTGTGAGGTGAAGACACCCAGCTATAAGCTTCGTGGGGCATCTGTGCCACTGCACACAGCTGGTGAGGAGCCACACATGAGCTATTTTGCCCAAAGCATCGACGGCATGGCTCCCGTTGCAATCCAGCAACAAGATGCATGGTGAAGAGTGGCTGCTGTCCCCATGGAAATGAGCCGTGTGACCCACAGACCAGCCAAGGAACCAGCTTCCTCACCGTGAGCAATGCACACTGTTTTCCGCTGTCTCCCCTGGTGGGAGGAGACCCTGAACAACAACATCAGGGTGTGTAAATCACTAACCATGTGCTCTTCAGGAGCGGAGATTCTCACCACGGCATGGCACTCCTCTTCCTGGACATGGGGTGAGGCTGCGTTCCCCAGCCCCTCGCTGTGAGGTGCAGCTGTGTGACCAAGTCCTGGCCAGGAGACTGTGAGGGAGAGCGATGGCCACCACCTCTAGACCTCCTCTGAAATCCCACCACTTCCCCTCAGCTGCCTCGTTTATATCCACCTGCAGACGTCCACGAAGCTACTGGAGCCCAGGGGAGGATCCCAGATTCCTGGGCGGTGGTGTGGAGCACAGCCCTCATCTGGCCCATGTTTGACAGCCATGCAAGTGAACAATACATTCTTAGTTTGGTAAGCCACTAAAATTCGGAGGTGTTATTACAATAGTGAGCCTACTCTGAGGAACACATCATGTCTTTTATTTCCTATAACTTTAAACTCTTAGAAACTTGGAAATTACCGATTCTCATCTTTTATTAACCATGACTTAGTTTAGCAGAGTGGATAGAAGCAATAACAATATCCGAATCTGTGTGGGCTCTCCAAGACACGTGGCCTGGGGAAGCCAGGCAGGGTGCGGCAGCTAACAGAATATCTTTAGGTCTTTTTTGCCTAACAATGATTAAATGTCTGCCACATAGCTGCCGAAGGTGCAGGTAGAAACAATACTTAAGTATTGCAGGAAAACAGGTGTTACCCACCAATGTAGTCAGGGTAGAACTTAGTAGGATGGGAAGCATTGGAGCAAGCTGAGCTCCTGGCACCGAGCTCCCAGCTAGACAGGGATAGTCCATAGGACAGGACCCCATCGGGGGCAACAGTGATTCTCAGCGAAGTGCACGCTTGCAATTGAGACGACGCAGATACTCAGAGAGAAGCACGTGAGCAGGTGTCCATCAGGCACCCAGCTTCAATCTGCAGTGTTCGATATGAAAAAATAAAGATATTCAAGGCATGAACTCACCTTCAGGCAGTGTGAAGTTGCATTGGGGACACAAGATTAATACAACTGAAACAACACTAAGCAAAATTAGAGAGAAGAAATACAGTTCTCATCTGCCCCTCACCACGAAGGCCACGTGACATCACGCAGTGAGCCCTACCCAGGCAGCAATGAGGCAGCCATGCCTGAGCTGGGCCTCGCAAGAGCCCTGAGCCCTGCAGAGCCAAGAAAGGGCAGAGGAGGGTCTGTGGGAACAGAAGCCCCTCGAGGCATTTCCTCCCAGACCCTTCATTTCCCTATCAGCACAATAAACGCAGCGTGCAGTGCGACTCCAGTTTCGCGAAGGTAAACTGAGAATACTGGTGAACGTGCCTTCTAGAAGGAAAGCATGTGCATATCTATGGCTTGTAATTACCCGCTTCCTACACTGAATTCCTGGACAACAGGGCCATACCTTTCACCTCTGAATCCACAGAGACTAGAAGAATGCCCGGCCCAAAGCAAGCAGTCACTACGTATATTCTAACTTATTAAAAAGTATGAATGGACGAGTGAAACTTTTTCTATTTCTTTTTTTTTTTTTTTGAGATGGAATCTCCCTCTGTCGCCCAGGCTGGAGTGCAGTGGCACGATCTTGGCTCACTGCAATCCCCGCCTCCCGGATTCACGCCATTCTCCTGCCTCAGCCTCCCGAGTAGCTGGGACTACAGGTGCCCGCCACCGCACCCGGCTAATTTTTTGTATTTTTAGTAGAGACGGGGTTTCACCATGTTAGCCAGGATGGTCTCAATCTGCTGACCTTGTGATCTGCCCACCTCGGCCTCCCAAAGTGCTGGGATTACAGGTGTGAGCCGCCGTGCCCGGCCTTCTATTTCAAATTAGATGAAACTTCTGGTGAGATTAAAACAACATGCCTTGTTCAGTGATAAGAATCACCCTTTCTCTATCCCCTCTTCTGGACAGACCCCTTCACAGCAAAACCCACGTGAACCTCGTCCAACTGCAGGCCGTGCACAGCAATGTCTCCAGGCAAAAGTTTTTAATTTTCTTTGGTTTGGGAATTTTATTTTATATTGGACTGAGTAACTCAGTTTCAAGGGGTTAGGTCTCCAACATGTTACAGTTCATGGAAAGGACACATCTGGAGTGTAATTTACAACGTATCTGGGCACATATGGTTTAAAAGTTATTTTTGAAGGCTATACTGTGGGTCTTTTACCTTAAAATTACGTAGCATTTTCAGATTCAAAAGCAAGTGTTTGTGAGTCAGCTCTCACCGTTTGTCTCAGTCTCAAAAGCAGACTGAGAGACCCTGGGAGATTATGTTAACCGACTGTTTTCCTAGCAAGCAGTGGTATTTTAAAGGGGACTCAGCATTCAGAGGAAAGAGAAGCCTGGATGCTAAAGGCATGTCCTCTGGTTTCAGAGGCTTTCAAGCCCAGTGGGATTCACTGCAGCATCCCCAAGCCAGCCTCATCTCATGACTTGGTTTTTACAAAAATGTGCCTAGAAATATTGAGAACTGGGAGTTTAAAATTCAAAACTTCAGCTAACTCTAGAAAGTCTTGTCATGGATGTAGAGACAGCTCTTCAGAGAACTGAGGGACTGACAGAGCTTCTACAATTCCAATTTCTATACAGGACTTCAACAACAACAAAGAGAAAAGCAAAAAACAAAAAAGCGGGGGAAGGCTAAATCCCAAGTGACGAATACACAGACAGGAAGAAGACAGAAAACCCAGCTTTTCTCAGAGAACACGAAGATCAGGAAGTCCACAGACTTGAGAACACGAAGATCAGGAAGTCCACAGACTGGGGACTGCGAGCTTTCCAGTTGGGTTCTGTAGGCACATGGGTGGCGGGACAGCATTGACTTTTGTGTGATACTATAGTAGATTCTGTAAACTATACTTTTGTTTTTTAACTTTTAAGTTCAGGGTACAAGTTCAGGTTTCTCACACAGGTACACTGTGTCACGAGGGTTTGCTGTACAGACTCTCTCATTACCCAGGTATTAAGCCTAGTGCCCATTCGTTACTTCTCCTGACCCTCTCCCTCTTCCCGCCTGCCACCCTTTGACAGGTCCCAGTGTCTGCTGTTCCCATCTATGTGTCCCTGTGCTCGACCATTTACATCCCACTTACAAGTGAGAACATGCGGTGTTTGGTTTTCTGTTCCTGTGTTAATTTTCTAAGGATAGTGATTGCCAGCTTCATCCACGTCCCTGCAAAGGACATCATTGCATCTTTTTTATGGCTGCATAATACTACACTTTCAATCCTATAATTTTTAGGATTCTACGTTGAATGCATGTGTATTCACAGATGCTGCAGCATACATCTGTCTTTTCCTCAGGAAAAAGACCAGGAATCTGAAAGGACGTCGAGGAGTGGCCGTGAACGCCCCAGGTGCCATGAGGTCATGGAGACCATAACACGGCAGGGACACTGGATAAACTGACCACATCTTACCCTCCCAGGGACACAGTTCTCTTACTGGACACAGGAAAGCATTCATTCACTCATTTTACAAAATATATTGCTTTTCTGTAAAGAACACAGGACTATAAAGGTATATTAAATGTAGCCCCAGCTGCCCCTAAGAATGTTACCGAGACAGACCAAAACCAAAATACTAATAATAACACCAACCAACTAGACACGCAAACAACCAAAACACTCACCCTTCCCCACGCTGAGGGAAACAGCGGGATTGTAGGGACAGGTGTCCAAACAAGACTAGGTGCTTAGGGATGGTTTAGTAAAAAGTAGAGCTTGAGAGAAACCTTAAAGGGGATAAACAAGCCAGCCAGGTGAAAACACCAATTGCTGGCATTCCAGGAAAAGGAAATACCATTTCTAGAGACACAAATTTATGTAAATGGCGGCATATTTGCAGAATATACATAATTTCTGTGAATAAAATACACCAAATTAGATAAATGTAGCTAAATAGTATAAGCTTTATCCTAAGGGCTGTGGAGAGTCATGAAAAGGACCTCTCCACCCCACGTATAAGGTGGAAACTCACTCATGTGGCAGGCGGCCTGGGGAGAATCTGGGTGGGACGTGTCTGGAACGTCATTGCACTTGTGTTAAGTAATGACCACTGGGGTGAAGAGCGGGAAGAAATTCAGAAGGAACTTCACGTATACAGGATTTGACCTGGGTCTGTAGGGCAGGGAGGCTGCAATCATGGAAAGCAATGTTTGGAGTCAGCTCTATGGAGTCCCAGCATTTGGGGTCATTCAGGAAATGCTCATAAGGGAACAGGAGGAGGAAGAGCAACTTCTCCGTCCTGAGGCTGACACACCCGATCCGCGCCTGGTGCTCACACTGACCTTCTGCCCACAGAGCTGTGCGGCATCAGCCCCGGTAAGGGTGCTTGTCTCGCTTGCTTTAATCTGGGCTTCCTGTAAGCAGGCACTTTCTTAGGTGTTCAGTAAATGTTTGCTAAGGAAACAAACAAATGGATAAATTCCTCTCTTGCCTTGTGTACATCTCACAGTAGAAAAGTGTGGACTTCCCAGTTTGCAATTAGCTTTCGTGAAAGTTACCACACTTCTCTTTCCTGATAAGAGTATTTTGTGAATGAATGTGACATCGCAGTCCATACGGCTTAATACAGCAACAAGGGAACCACAGTTGACTCTAAGAGCTCTCCGGTTCACACTGAAGTGAATTTCCTTGTTCACCTGTTATCTCAGCCAGATTATCTGAAATGTTCTTCATCTCTCAAAGCAGCCACACAATTAGGTAGAGGCAAGACCCCAATAAAAAACAGATGCTGCCTGCTTCAGAAACAAGGCTTTCTTGGGAACATAATTTCAAGGTCTGAAGCATGAGTTATTTCCCCAAAGCAATAGAATTGTTGATCATGTTAGATTCCCAAGAACATTATTTTTAAAAGCCTGCTGACAAAATTGGTTAGTGTATTTCAGCCCTGGCAGGCGCTTAGTCAGAATGGCTTTGCTCTCCAGGGAAACACAGAAGGTGGAAATGCACAATTATTAGGATTGAGGTCACCGACAAAGCTTCTCTCATTGAAAAAAAAAATTTAATATAAATATATAAATTGCGTGCACACATACGTATGAAGTGTAATTAATTTTCATTTTCCATTTCATTTCAAGATGCATTTTTGTTTTCTGACAAATCTGTTCTTGTAACAATCCTTCCTATTATAATACAACAGCTTTATAATGTCTTTTAAAGTATTAAAAGCAAACTCAGAAATGTTGTGCCTTTTTACCTACCATTTTAACCTATTTTGTCCATCCGTGGTCTTAAAATACTAACTTTAGCAATCAGGCAAAATCATCATAGCTCAGGTATCCCATTTAGCAATGACATCAAGTGGCGATTTACCCTGAAATTGTATGAAGACCACAAAAGCACCCAATGAGAGTGCTGCATCAGTGTGGTAGGGCGGGAGCTTCCTGCCAACATCTGCCCGCAGAAGCAACAAGTTTTACAACTAACCACACAAGAGAAGGCCCAGCACACTGAAAGAACAAAAAATCCAATAATGAATGCTTTGAAGTGGGCAAAAAGCACAGTTTCAGCTTATCTGCCTCACTCCTTCTGCCAGGCAGCATAGCTCAGTGCCAAGGGGGACCCCTCAGCCCATGATCTCCCTGATGGGGGAAAGTGAGAGTATAGTGAGCAAGCACCCAGTCCCCCAGCCCTGGAGGACACTGCCCAAGAGGCCCACCTTTTTCTCGCCCCACCTGGAACACTGCAGTTAATAGCATAGCTGTGTGGTTGGGCGATACTGGGAGCAGAGAAGAGAGATGTGTGCTCCACCAACACCCTGCAGACTCCACGAGGAAGCTCACCCATGAGTCACCTAGGACACCCACATGTGGATCCCCCCAAACCGGCCCATGGGCACCCCAAGGGCTACATACAGCTCGCCTCCCCCTGTACCTAAGCTGGCTTCCCAAGCATGCCCCTGCAGACAGTGAGTGCAAGCATAACAAGCAGACACCCAGCTCAACTCTGCAGAATTTGGAGAAGACACACATACATTAGCATTTCAGGGCATCACACTGGAGAAAACACATCGGAGGCTTTTAGCACGTGTCCTGGACTTTGCAGAATCAGAAGGCATACAATCTTAAGAACTTCCTGCCAAGAAGGAATATGAGGGGTTAAGCAGGTGCATCCACAGAAAAGATCTAAAATAGCCTCAGAATCCGCAGCAGAGCTGACTGGTGGAGGTATTTCTCTCCTTAAGCAAGTCAGTAAAGACTGGAGGAGGTGATCGCTTCTTCAAATGTGCCAACAGCAATGCAAGACTTGGAGGAACATGAAACAATCAAGGAAACATGACACCACCAAAGGAGCATAATAATATTCCTATAACCAACCCTAGAGAAATGGAGATATACAAACTGCCAGAAAAATTCAACATAATTGTGTTAAGGAGGCTTGGTGAGCTACAACAGAACACAGACACTCAACAAAATTTAAAAATAATCCATAAACAAAATAAGAAGCTCAATACAGATATAAAAATCCTTTTTAAAAACAAAATGAAAGTTCTGGAGCTGAAGAGTAAATTAATGGAAGTTTAAAAGGCAATGGACAGCATCAAGATCTGGCTTAAACAGAAGAAACTTGAAGACATGGCATTTGGAAATATTCCACTGGTGGGAAAAAAAGATTGAGAAATTCTACAAAATGTATGGGACACCATCAAGAAAGCTATAATTCATACTACAGAAGTCTATAAAAGAAAGAGAAAAAGAGGGAGAAAGCTTATTTTTAAAAATAATGGCTTCAAATTTACTAAATCTGTGAAAAGGTATGGACATTCAAGTATGTGAAGCTAAAATGTCTCCAATTAAGTTCAACCCAAAGAAGACCTCACCAATACACATTATATTAAAACTTTCAAAAATCAAAGACAGAGAATTTTGAAAGCAGCAATTAAAAAAATATCAAATAGAGGGGAACCCCTACAAGGCTACTAGAGGATTTTTCAGCAGAAACCTAGAGGGCCAGGACAGAGGAAGATGCTACATTTGAAATGATGAAAAAAAGAAAAAAATAATAAACCTCAATCTGACAAGCAAAGAGACTTCACCTGGAAATGCGGTCTTTTAGAAATAAAGAAGAGATGAAGACTTTTCCAGTCAAACAAAAGATAAAAAAGGCCTCTCTCCCGGCCACAGGGCCAGCCGGCATCATATGTTTTGGAAAACTGGATGCTGGTGTCCTTCCTTCATTTCTCCAATCACATCAGTCCCAAACACACAAATCATTCTTGGCCTTCAACCACCGGGGTGAAACTCTAGCTCATATTCCTGTATTTGAATACCATTGTGGTCTTTACGAGATTATTCCTACAAGTGTAGGAAGAGAGGCAACACCCTAGCATTTATGGAATGTCTACCAGGTGCCTGGATCAGTATAATAATTTTACTTGATCCAAAGTCAATCCCTTCAGGTAAGTATTAATCTCCCCATTTCACGGATGTGAGTACTGATGCTAAGAGAAGTTGAAGCGCCCAAAACCACACGGTCCGTCCATGGTGGGGCGTAGGAACAAACACAGACCATTTGGATTCCAAAGCCTGTGTTCTTTTAGAATACACTTTGTCACCTCAGGTGGAGAAACAAGAAGAGAGACGAAGGGCTGGTCCTGTCAGTGACGAGGAAGGAGTGCGTCTGTGACATCATTACTACTAATACAAATACTAGTATTACTATTATTTCGCCGTTACATTAGACCCGACATCACACAGAGTGACTTTCGAACATGGACATTTAAAATGTTCACAACCACCCTGCAGAGCGGGTGTTAGTATTTCCATTCTTAGTTAAAGAAAAACTGAGACCTAAAGTGCTTTGTTTTCCTGGCCCAGGTTTCACAGCTGGGAGGCGGCAGAGCAGGAGCCCATCCTTCTCGGCCTGGCTCCAGCCTCCACCGCCTTCCACACAGGCCCTGAGTTTTGGGGCACAATTGCAGAGCGCCATTTCTACAAATCCACTGTGTGTATTTTATATATTTTTCTAATCACCAGTTAATTCAAAATGCATCAGTGACATGCTGTGGCCCCAGCCGTGAGGAGCGTACAGTGAGACAGTCACATTCGTCACGCAGCTCTGGGGCTGTGAACCCAGGGCCTGTCCTGTCCTCCACAGCCTGGAGGCTGGGATGAGAGACTTCAGTGATGGACTGTGTCAGCAGAAAGATAAGGAAAATTTCAGTGAGACAGCAGAGAAGCGCGAGGTGGGTGAAAGGTGCCCCCTTACCTCTGACATGGCCTGGCAACCTATGCACGCCAGTTCTCTCAGCGTGCTGCGTGTTCCTCCTCACCTCTAGATCCTCTTGCCTGTGCCATGCTGTCGGTGGGATGATCTGTGCCTTCTGCCTGGCTGACTCCCCACAGGGGCCCCTTGTTGCCCCCTGAGGCTGGCTGGGGTGCCTGTCTTGAGCTTCAGTGTTGTAGCACTTGTTCTATAGCCCTGTAACCCTGACCTGTTCCGTAGCCCTGTGGCCCTGGCCTGTTCTGTAGCCGTGCGGCGCTGGCCTGTTCCACAGCCCTGTGACCCTGGCTGTCTGCACGGCCCACGGCCCACGGCCCAGGTCCTAGAAGAGGCCCTGACTGGGGCTTTTCACCTTTGTGTCTCTGAGACGTCAGTGCCCAGCAAATAGTGGGCACTTAATTCACATTTGTTGAATGAATAAATAATAAAAAGAGCAATTATTTTCATTGAGCCTTTGATTAGTTGAGTTTAAGATATTATAGTTTGAGTTTGGACTGAATGTTGCCTTGGTCATGTTGCAAATACCTGGAATATCGAGAATGTAAGTCCAGTGAACCAGTACGACACAGTCATCTGTTTCTCAAGAGAAATGCTCGAAGGCATTCAGGAGATTCAGGAAATTCACTGACGCCCCAGGGCTGGGTAGCGTTTGATTCACAAATGGAAAAACGTGGAACAATGCCTCACGTCCTCCTGAAGTACATGATAATTTCTGAGCATACGAATAGTTGAGGATGGCTACTGCATCCTGCATTTTTTAAACACCTGGCAAAGTGGTTTCTTTAATTGTACTACTTTCTCCAGAATCAAAGTAAAAGAATTCATAGCAAAAGCCTAAACTTACAGAAACAAATAAAAGATCCCTGTCCTTTGGCTTTCTTTTGCGCCCTGAAGGAATCCGCCATTGCTGTGACGATTTGATTTACCCGCCCAAATCCTTCACTGCACATGGAAATACGATCCTCCCTGAGGTGGCCTCCGGGAAGCTGCACAAGACGCCTCCCATTTCGGGGAACCAAGAAGCAGCGCTCACAGCAACTGTCCTCAGTCACCCGCACCGTAACGTTGAAGAAAAACGCGCCAAACTCTGATGGAATACATTGCACAACGCTGCAGCTTTGCCTTTTCAATGTGCACTTGGGAGTATAAAAGCATTCGCTGAGAAAAGAAAGAAAAACAACCTAAGCCACAAATGACAGACTATGCACGTTAAAAGTCCAAAACAAATTAAGATAAACTGTTAGAATTTAGTAAGATTTCTGGATATAAGGTCAAAATTTTAATTTTACTCATATAATCCAGAAACACACAGAAAATAAAACAGCACTACAAAACATTTAATATCTGGAACAAATCTGCAAACTATGTACAGGGCCACCAACTCAATGTTGTGAAGACATCTTTTACTACAAATAAATCTGTAGATGCAATGAATTCTCATTGATTGCCCAGAATTTGTGTTTGTAAAGTTTTTCAAATTCTGAAATGTATATGGAGTTGCAGAAGCCGAGGACAGGTGAAGGGGCTGGGAAAGGGGCCCGAGCGCTGGCTGTGCCCTGAAGGTCCTGACACCGAGACCAGCAAAGGGGGTGCGTGGAGAAGTCCCGCAGCCAGGCAGGCGGGGACACCCACCCGTGACGGAATGTCTCTGAGAGACTTCACCCCACAGCATTGGATCATTGAACGCCTATAGAGAAAAGAAGGAAACTCAACCCACCTCAGGCCCCCACAAAACAAACCCCAGGTGGGTTGTGGAAATGAACAGGGAGGATGAAAAAATAAAGATCCTACAAGATAACCTTGGAAAATACTGGGAAAGAAAAAATTTTCCTGACAAAACACACACGTTGTAACCATAAAGGAAAAAATTTATTAGCCAAACTGTATTAAATAGTAATATAAATAATATAAATATAAACACAAGTGCAAATGTGCATGTATTTACACACACACACGCACACACACCAGGTGCAGGTTAAAATTCTCCAAAGGAAAGATGCAGGGTGTAAAACCTTTCACAGGCATCCACACACCTCCACATTAAAATGATTTGAAAGCATCACCGTGAGTCCTGCACAGCGTTCCAGTATCTCCCCGTGCCATCCTTCATCTAACTCGCCCCGTCCTTACCTTCTGCAGGTAGAGGGGCCGTGTCAATGGCTCCCGTGCCCGGAGGCGGGGTGGGGAGGACACTGACTGGGAAGATGAGGGCTCCACCTGCTCCTCCGTTGCAGGAAGGCACAGGCCGTGTGCAATGCACATCTCAGGTTCTCTGTCTATAAAACAGGAACAAATCCTATCTGCCCTATTTCTGCCCAAGATTTATGGAAGAATCAAGGTAATATAATTGCAATACTCTATCAATGCTATGTTAAATTGAATGAGGAACAAGCCTGTCACTTCACACAGATCATTTTAATTTTGGTTGTCACTCTTTCCATTCAGAATTTCAGCAGCAAACTTCCCAAGGCACGTGTCCTAGTCAGTCCAAGATACTATAACAAAGTACCATCCACTGGGCAGCTTGAACAACAGACACTCACTTCCCGCAGGTCTGGAGGCCGAGGTCCAACCAAGGCACCGGCAGGACTGGTTTCACCTGAGGCACCTTCTCTGGGGGCCGCGGCCTCTGTTGTGACGGCACCCACAGGGCTTGGCTTCTCTGTGTGGGCCCAGGAAGAGAGGGAGCCTGTGGGATCTGGTGCCTGTTCTCACAAGGACACTCACCCCAGCCCCCAGCACGAGGCCCCACCCTCAGGACCTCATCAAACCCTAATCTCCTCCCCTGGGGGTGAGGCTACAACCTACGAATTTCAGAGCGACACACGCATTCTGTCCATAACACACTTGGCCGTTTAAGGGCATATTTTCCTTCTAGTTCTTCACTAGAAATAGAAAACATTTAAAAAAAAAAAAAAGAAAGAAAGAAACTGGTAAGAGGATAAAAATCTCAGTCATCCCAGTTGGCCCAAGATTTTCAAAAGAACAATCCTAACCTGAGAAAACGCTCAGGTTTTGTTTTCCTTAGTTTTGTACTTACAGTTCCACACTTAGGCAGACTCGGCTTAAACCCATGAGGTTCTGAGGGGCACCCGTCCCTGGTCCAATCAGTGCGTGGCCCTGGGACAGCTACACGGTGGGTATCAACACTTTTCAAATGCCGTTTGCTGTCACTCCAAAAAGAAGCCGCCTGCAGTGCAATTCCAGTGACAGATCCATGACAAGGCCAGACTAACACATCATTAATGACTTAAGCCAAAGGAAAAGCAGTTATTTTATAAAAAGACAATAATTAACCAAACACCCACTTGCTGGCAGACACTGTTATTTCACAGCAGATTCAATGTGGTGGCAACACAGCTGATTTGGGAGTGCAATAATGATGCTTTAGGCATACGTGGTGCTGAAAACAGGATTTTCATCCGTTCGAGGGTGGAGCTGCGCTGTTGACTAAAAACATCCATTTCTATAATCAGCAACCTGAAGGCTTTCTTACCACAGAAGGGCCAGAGAATATTCCATCTCCATGGCCGCCCCCGCCTGAGCATCTGTGTGGAGGCTTCCTGTGTTCAGCTGTTGGACATCACTCAGCTGAAGCAGCTGAGAATCAGCTCCATTACTGCACCCACAGCTTTGCGACTGGACATTTAAAATGCAGCAACACAGGCCGGGTGTGGTGGCTCACACTTGTAATCCCAGCACTTTAGGAGGCCGAGGCAGGTGGATCACTTGAGGCCAGAAGTTCGAGGCCACCCTGGCCAACATGGTGAAACCCCATTTCTACTAAAAATTCAAAAATTAGCCAGGTGTGGTGGCACGCACCTATAGTCCCAGCTACTCGGGAGGCTGAAGCAGGAGAATCGCTTGAACCTGGGAGGCAGAGGCTGCAGTGAGCCGAGATCACCACTGCACTCCAGTTCGGGTCACAAAGCCCAGGCTGTTTCCAAAATGAAATAAAAGAAAAAGAGAAAGAAAAAAGTAAAATGCCGTAATATAGATTAACTAAATTCTAATAGCTAATTAGAATTAGGCTAGGCTAATATCCTCCCAAGTAATACATATAATCAAAGTTACAGAAACAGCTGAGCCAGGCGCCCGCCAGTGTGGAGGGTGCTGTAGTGAGCCAGGCACACAGTGGGCATTCAGGCAACGTGGAGAGACCGTGAAACAAGGAGGCACAGAGGAGTCGCGGGCTCGAGCGGGGGGAGTCAGAGACACGTCATGAAAACACACGACCTGGACGTGGAAGGGTAGAATACTCCAACACGGGGAAGGTGTTGACTGTGCCGTTAACTGAAGCGTACGACAGGTAAAAGGAACTACAAAGCAACAGAATATGTTCAAAAGGTGGCCGAAGCCACTGAGAAAGGTTTTGTGTGTTAGGTTACACTCGTGGCAGATACGTGGTCTCTGGTAAGAGGAGGCCGTGGAGGCCCTGGGAGCCTGACTTCACAGGACATGAGGCTCAGTGCAGGGGTCCACAGACCACCGTGAAGGTGACAGCTGGGACTGCCGGGGGTCCAGGAGCCCCGTGGGTCCGGAGATGACATGTGGCTGCAAATAAGGAAACTGACAAAGCCATCCAGGCTCCATGGCAACGGCAGAGCTTCCGGAAACACGTTTCTTCCTGAATGAGAAGCAGCGGGAGGCAGCAGGGAGGAAGCTGGAGGTGGAGGCCGCCCCACGCGTCCGGCCAGCACCTCCTGGACGGTGGATCTCCGAGCTGGGGGCCTCATCTGAAAGGGCTGGAGTCTTTCACAGTTGGCATGGCAATGAAAACAGGTATGGAAAGGCAGTTAACACGTCTCAGGACAAGCAGATCAGAGCCAGCCCTGCAGGTGTCCAGGCAGATGAGTGGGCACTTTTGGAACGTGGAATCTGAGTGCAGGCTGCGAGAGATCGCTTGGGAGCAGGCCCCCTCAGCCCGCCGTGAAGTCTGAGTGTGTGGGAAGCACATGCCTGCCCCTCAGTCCGCCGTGAAGTTTGAGTTCACGCTTATCACATGCCAGGTTCCGTGTTAGGCTCCAGCTGCCCAAGAGTGATGGGGGAAGCCGCCCTCACGGGACCCGAGGTGTAGCATGAAGGCCAGTTGTGAGCCGGTGTGAACACGGAAACCAGCTTCCAGGAGCATTGAGCGAAGGTTTGGCCTGGAAGCAGCACGCACCGTCCAGATGCTGCCTGTGGATCCGTGCCTTGCGTCTGCACGCGCCCTTTCTTCTTTGCGGTGACCCCACCGGAGAGGCTTTCTCTTCTGTCCATCCACGCTTCTCAAGCATGTATCAGTTTTTCTGGCACGTGGGAACTGCAAAGGCTCAAGTGTCTTGTTGGTTGGTTTCTTCAGAACCGAGACCTGGAAATGCTGGGGAGATTGTCTGACTCTTGCCAGTCTTGGTTCTAACTCACGGGCTGTGTGGAGCTCAAGGCTCCTGGTTGGCTGTGGAGTCCACGCCCAGGGCTCCCACCTCCACCAGCCACGGCCCTGATGGACCCCTGTTCTGTGCTCCTCATCCTCCCTGCTCTGGGAGGCAGGGACAGCGGAGCCACGCATGACGCCAGGAGCTTCCCTGCTGGCCTAGAGTCACAGATGCCTAGAGGTGGGACGGACAGGCCTCTCGCCTGTAGGTGGGAGACCACGGTGGAGACATGGCAAGCAATTGCTCGAAGTCTTAACTGACTCCCACCACCCTTTGCTGTTTCTGGGGATGGTCAATCGTGTTTCTTTTTTCAGGACCCATCAGCACAGCAAGGCTGAAATCCCCTCCTCCCATCCGTAATCACAGCAGGAAAGGAACAAAGAAGGAATGTCCTGGCATCCCATGGCCTTTCAAAATTGAGTCTGGGTAAAATGGAAATAACTTTTTGATTTTATCTATACAATACCAGGACTTCTTGGGCGTGACAGAGAAGTGTTATATCGATTATGTGAAAGAGAATTGTCCAGGAAGACATCTAGGTGACCTTCTATAGTGACAACTCACAATTCTACAGCTCCTGGGTGTCTGCAAAATGCTCTCATCTGACTCATCTCGTACCACACCCACTTTCCCACCCACCTCCCAGCTGTGTGTCATCCTCTCTAATTTAAAGGAAAAGTGCCCCAAAGTATGAGGGCCTTCCCTCTGCTGCACATCACGGAGAACCCAGGAACAAGCCCAGAATGTTAGACAGCACGCTCGCAGCTGGAAGCATCTCTCCACAGCACGTCACCGAGAACCCAGAGTGTCAGACGGCACGGAGCACAGCTGGAACCATCTCTACATCCCAGGAACACCTCGGGGGTGGCCGTCGCTCACTGGAGCATTCACCTACAAGACTCCGCAGGGCCACTGAGGACCCGGCTCAGTTCCACTGCTGAGGACGCCGCGTTCCGTCTGAGGTCAGGCATCCCTGCGTCGCGGCGACAAGCACGGAGGTCCCGGCAGCCCTGGCACCGGCTCTCACCTGAAGCCCGCACAGAGCCGGTTCTGGAATGCCGCTGTGTACCACACCTCCCAGTTTATCCCGTTCCCAACGCATGTCCAGGAAAGATGAATAAACAAAGTGAATATCTGTGCAAAAGAGATCACTTAAAGGCATATTTAAATGATGTGCTCTTCTCTTTGATTTTCCTTCATATGTGATCTTTCCCCTAGTCATACAGAAATAGCCATTTGCTCAGGGAGCTGTGATTCTCAGGGTGGAAATACAAATTAAAGCAAGAGGCATCACTTCCGCCCTGACGGAATGAGAAGCTGAGTTCCCACCAAAACACGTGTCAAAGTCATGAAGTCATGGCTGTAAAGAGACAAGTGGATAAATAAGTACTTGTATGAACACACACACACATACACACACGTGTACAAATACATACATATATGTACTGTCTAAATCCCTTAAACACACACACATACACTTGTGTACATATACGTATGTATTGTCTAAATCCCTTGAACTTTTTTTGACATACCAAGAGCCAGGCCTGGAGGAGTTTTCACGCCGTAGTCCTGGGTGGAAAACTGGGGATGAGATGAAGGAAGTGCCCTGCCCAGAAAGGCCCCTGCCGGAGGACATCTGGAGTGAAAGAAGGTGGGACAAGGAGCTCACAAGCTGGTGTCTTTTCTTTCCTGATGCTCAGGACGGAATCTGAAGGCAGAGCATTCAGGGCAGAGCCTCGGAGTGGCCATGGGTGCCTGGTGGGTGCCCGTCAGCCAAGCCCCAGCCCCGGCTCGGACCTGCAGCCGCCCCGAGTCAGGATTCCTAAGCAAGTCAGGGGGTTCTGGTGGAGACCGCATGCAGCGGCTGAGGAGGCAGTTTGGGGTGTCGAGGCTTTGCTCCGGAGGGTCCCCGGCCAGAGGCAGTGGCAGGAGCGCAGTGTGCTCAGCCCCCAGCGGTGCCCACCACCCACCAGGAGCCACCAGACTTCAGAGACCAGACCCCGACTTCCACGGCCAGCCACAGACCATGCTAGGGCCCCCTCTCGCCCGCAGCAGGGAAGAAGGAGCTGCAAGAGGTGGAATATTTGCCTCTGGAAGCTGAGTCAGCCTGAAACTCAAAACCTGAAGTCCTTGTAGTAACTTCCGTCTGCTGCAGCTGCTGCCAGTGTGTGAGGAGGGGCCACGCACAGAAAAGCAAAGAATATATGAGGAAGCCGACCATAAAATTATAAAAACTCGGATTCTTCTTCCTCTCAATGAAGGCCTAACATCGATGTGACGATAGGCAGTTATGCTTATAATCGCGTTATAAACACGAAAAGCAGATACATCGTTGCCTGTATATTATAGAGATGACTATACAGCCATGTAAGTGTAGAGAAAAAATTAAAACAATACACTGAAATATTAGCGATGGTTGAATTATGATGTTTGTATTGTTCAAGGTGATTTCATCTTTTTTCTATTTTGTATAGTTTTTATAATATAAAAATAACATTTATTTAAGCCTGCATTTTCTCCTGAAAATCAGTTACATGTACATAAAGTTAATCTTGCTCTCCTTCCAGAAGTTGTCTTGCTATGTAGACTAATGATCAGCTATTTCCTCCATCTCGGACAGGGGCATTCACAGAAAAATATTAAGAAATTCGACTGATTACCTTGGTGTTCTGAACAAGTCAGAAAAACCCTTTGGCTATAATAAAATACTTTGTTTTATTCAGTTGTAGGTGACAGTTAGTCAAGAATTCTTTCTTTTTAAAAATATTTTGAATTTTACTGAAAACTCCTAGGAACAGACAGCTAATGTGGAGTGAGTGAGCTACACAAGGATGTAAAATTTAACCAGATCGTCTGACTGCGAATTCAAAAACTAAAAACTTACCGTGGGTCCCATGAGGAGCCCATCCCACTCCATAGTCTGCATTTTCTAAATAAGAAACTGACAGGTCGGGTAAAGTGATTGCAGTTGTCCTCATCTTGTTGATATTAGAGTTTCAAAGAATCGCTGTTTGGAGAAAGTGAAGGGGAAAAAGCTGGAGTGGATGCAGAGAGGGGTGAGGAGGGCAGAAGCCCAGGACAGAGCAGGGAGCAGGGCAGAGGGGACAGGGAAGAGAGGTGAGGGGAGAGGGGAGAGGGCAGAGGAAAGAGAGCAGAGAGGAGAGGGGAGAGGGCAAAGGACAGAGGGGAGAGGGGAGAGGGCAGAGGGCAGAGGGCAGAGGACAGAGGGCAGAGGGGAGAGGGGAGAGGGCAGAGTGGCCACAGTGTGATGACTGAGTTAAGCCAAGCACTCACTATCGAAAGAGGGAACTTCAGTCCCAGCCCCTACCTGGCTCCTGCTCTCAGGTGAGTGGTGAGCAGTGGGGCACCTGCAGGATGATTTGCATCCTGCTGATTTGCAGGATGAAGTGAAGGCCACTCAGAACCACTGCAGGACAGAGGACAGGGGTCTGAACCGCACCCCGTGGAAAGGGAGCCGGGGAATGGGGAGGAAGTTGGGCACAGCTTGGGGGACCCGGGGCCTCACTCAAATCTCCTCTCATGAGGTCAGCCATGGGGACGCATGTTCAAATCATTCGTTCTTGTCAAGGTCAAGGTATTGCTGAAGAATTTAAAATAAGAATAAAACTGAAGTTCAGAGAAGGGAACGGGTTCAGCTCTGAGAGCTGCTGTTCCATCCAGTGTGCCCTGTGTCTGTCGAAATCAGGAGATGTTGCTTCTTTTTCCTATGACAACTGCACAGAGCAAACATATCCCTCTCTGCCCAACCCTGTGGTCACACCTCCTCTCAGGGAAACTGGCTCTCTGGACCAGGAATGGATAAATGGTTTTACGTTTGGTTGTTGTTTTTTTTTTTTCATCAAAGAAATGCTTTCTCAGGGGACGGCCTGCCACTTTGGGGATTTGGCCCCAAGGCGGCCTCCTTGGGAGGGCTGGATGATTTCTGTTAGCCAGAGAGAAGAAAACAAAGTTATAGAATCCATATCCACTTCCTGGAGCTGCTCTTAAACACTGTAATTACCTTTTCCTTCAGAAAGAGCACTTTGTAAGCCTTCGACATCCAGTAACTCAAGTCCTGAGGAGGCAGCAATGATGCCAGCTGTGGGTCATTAGCCATCTCCCTGTGGGAGGAAAGAGGGGCAGGATTGTAACTCCCCCTGTTCCACCTTCCCTCCAGAGAGGGAGGAGAAAACCCTCACCCCAGCCGAGCCCACAGCATGTCCACATGGCTTGTGATTTGTTACAGGACTTTCTAAACATATTTGGCCACATTATCTCAAAGAATAAATTCGGATTTCAGTTTTGCACTCTATTCTTATTCCACATTTTATTTCAGAACATAAGAGGACAACACAATACAAAAGTGCTATTTAAAACTATGATTTCCTTCTTTACAAAGTGCACCTAGTCCAGCACTTTGGGCTCCTTGCCGGACTCACAGGGCTGGCTGTGTCACAGGGTCACAGGCGGCTGCCACCCCTGCAGGGTGTGACTGGCTTCATCACCAAGCCACCACCCCAAGGACCTGTTAGCCGGCATCTGGAAAAAGCCCAGCACGCAGGACGTTTACCCATAAAGTAGGAAAACCTGGATGGTAATAATTTTCCATATCAAGTTATACGACTTTCTACTCCCTTTTTAAAAGGACAGACACACTCTGTGCCCAGGTAGAAATTTGCATGGCAGCTTCTTACCAGGCATTATGTGAAAAATGAATTCCTTGACTTTCTTCAGTTAAGGCTGTCGGAAGGTAGTTTTAACTGGCACAAATAATGTAAATTTTATTAGCACAAAGACTGCAGTTAAATTGTCTAAGTGCATGTGTATGTGTGTGTCAGAAAAATATTTAAGATAGTTTTTTAAAATAATTCAAGTATTTTGATTACACTCACACAGTCACGCTATTGATTAGACTTGCAATCAATAGTTGATGAATGCTGAACTGTCTTAAGCCACGTTGGCTTAAACTGCAAGACAGCGTCGGGGAGGAGAAAACTAGGAGAAAGACACAAAGCAAAGCCAAGATAAACGCTGCCCTCTTTTTTCTCCAAGAAAATAGCACCAGGCAAAATGGAGCCAATGACAGGTAATGGCTGTTTTCAGAGCCCGTCCTGCCCGTGTGAGGACACAGTGACCGTCCCTGAGCCGCGCCTGCCCTGCCCCAGCTCAGCTCGCCCCTGCAGGCTGCTCTTGGCTTCCTGGGTAGAATAGCAGTAATTCAGTCCTGTCTCTGGCGATGCTTGCTACAGTGATGGATCTTTTCTCTTTTGCTTTATTGCATATTTGACTCTGGGTTTTTCTTATTAACTAGGTTCTTATAACTATTTTCTTATAACTCTCAATTATTTTTATAACTATTTTTTCATGTATTTTTTTCTCTTACAAAGTCAGGTTTGGAATCTCTCAGCCACATTGCTATGAATGGGTATTTCCCCATATATATCTATGTGCCGAATCTGGTTTCCAGGGTTATTCATCAGTGCCTTTAAAAGGCATGATTCTGTGTTTTAATCAACATGCATCTCTCGGAAAAGTGATGTGGTGAGCTGGGAAGTGTGTGAGCTTCTGTCCAGGACATTCCATGTAAATCCACCAGCACTCCCTGACCGTGTGGCCACAGTCCATTTGTTCAGCATGTCTCAGGCTTGGTTTCCTCACTTGCAAAAGGAGAGGGCAGTAATACCCACATCACAGGATGAAATATCTCATCTCCCGCACATTTATGTTCTGTTTGAATAAACACATGGAACAAGTCTCCTGCGTTTCAGTGCCTGGGGCTCAGGCTGGGTGAGATGGGCAGTCCACGGCCTATGCCAGGGTGCAGGTGCTTTGAGAAGCTTCTGCTTTAGGGATGGCCCTGGGAATCACTGCTTCCCATGAAAGTGGCCAGCTGAAGGCCACAGGGACACAGAAACGCCAAGCTCCACGTACAGTCGTGGATTATTATATCTTAAACTATGTGTTTACATTTCATTCTTTGTAGAGAATGGTTCACAATGGATTCCGAAAGGCTTCTGGCTGGAACACACATGTGGATAACTGCACGTCAGCGCCACGTTTTCCACATTTCCCTGGGGCTTGTCTGGTGGTTTGGGTGCTACTTTGCAGTCCCTCGGAGCCTGAGAAGTGCTGCATCTCAAACACCCAACATCTCCACCCAGGCCTCCCCATTTAGGAAGCCACGTGTAAGCAGGTGCTCCTGGGGAGCCGTTCACAAAATCCTCTCTCCTGCCAGTTTTTCCACTTTGCTGACTTCCAGGTAATAGCAGTTTTAAAAGGATGTTTTCCCGGAGGTTCTCGGCCCACCCAGAGAGAGGCTGCTATTGTCGGTTTTATTGAATGTGTATATTTTGACCTCTGTAGGATTTTGCATTCACGGTAGAGGGGGAGGACTGCACAGCAAAATCGCGTGAACAGGGCTGCAGCTGTGAGGGCCGGCGGACAGCGCACACAGCTCAGGCCGTTCCCACCTCCGGGCTAACTCTCCACACTTCGCTGCCCATTTGTATTTAATAAGAAATAGGAAAATACCTGCTTTTCTCCATGTTGTTTGGACTTTTTCCTCAGTTCACACGGAATGGTTTCCAGAATAAGGCACATTAACAGAGTATAGACTCCCCAACATAAAATGGTTTCGCTTAGATTTTTTGACTTTATGATGACGTGAAAGTGACAGGCATTCGGTAGAAACTGTTCTGTTTTTCACTTTCAGTAAAACATTCCACAAATCACATGAGAACTAACGCTTTAATATCAAGCGGGCTTTGTGGGAGATGATTCTGCCCAACTGTGGGCTGATATGTGTTCTGAGCGTGTTTAAGGTGGGCCAGGCCAGGCTGTGATGCTCCCTAGGAAGGAGATACTAAAGGCATTTTCTACTCATGATATTTCCAAGGCATACGCTGAGTTTACAGAGACACGGCGACATAACCCCATTGTAAGTTCAGTGTCTGTATATTGAGGTCAGTAAATCTTTTATCATCTTCCTCGGCAGCACAGAAAATCATAGAACCCTTGGGGATGACAACGAACTGGTAAATGGAACTGACGGAAACTTCAAACAGACTGAGTTCCAATGGTGACCGTTCCCCTGGCCAACCCAGGCAGCAGCAGGGCAGCCTCATGCGGCGGGAAGGGTTGTGACTTCTCCAGCTCTGCCAGCTGCAGCACGTGACCCAGCCAAAGTGCCAGCATCCCAGCGCTCAGGGCACCATCTGGAAATGGCAGACCCAAAGATCTACTTTACTTTTAAAATTACACCATCCTAAGAGTGAGTCGTCAATCCTGGCAGGCCATTCACATAATGGAGCTATTGGATTACCTCTGTTTCATGCTCTAAGATGTATTCGCATTTATTTCCATGCAGTTGTTATTTTTAATTTTTTATTTTTTAAAAATCATCTCATTTTTTCCAGATTTGTTGCATAAAATTGACAATGTGATGATTTGATATATGTGTACATTGTGAAATGGTGATCACAATCAAGTTAATGAAGACATCCATAGTCTCACATAGTGACCTTGGTGTGTGTGTGTGTGTGTGTATGAGAGCACTGAATTTCTACCCTCTTAGTGAATTTCAAGTATGCAGTACAACATCACTAACCATAGTCACCCATGTGTCTGGGATCCCCCGGACTTAGTTACCTGCATAACTGAATCTTGGTACCGTTGACCAATGTCTCCTCATTTCACCACCCCAGCCCAGCCCCTGGCAACCACCATCTACTTACTCTCTACTTCTGTGAGTTTGACTTTATTACATTCTACATACAAATGTGATCATGTGGTATTTGTCTTTCTGTGTTTGGCTTACTTCACTTAACATCATGTCTTCCAGGTTCCTCCATGTTGTTACAAACGGTAGTATTTCCTTCTTTTTAAAGGCTAAATAGTATTTCCTTATATGTACGTATCACAGTATTTCCTTCTTTTTAAAGGCTAAATAATATTTCCTTATGTGGATGTATCACATTTCTTTATCCAGTTGTCCTTTGATGGACGTAGGTTGATTACATGTCTTGGCTACGGTAACATGGAGTGCAGACATCTCTTCCAAATAGTGATTTTCTTTCCTTTGGAGAGACACCCAAAAGAGAGACTGTTGGATCATATGGCAGGTCTATTTTTAATATTTTGAGGGAACTCCATACTGTTTTCCATATGGCTGCACCAATTTACATTCACACCAACAGCATGCAAGGGTTCCCTTTCTACCACTGCCTCCCCTAAAGTTGTTACTTTTTGTCTTTTTGATAGTAGTTCTAACAAGTGTGATGTAATAGCTCATGGTGCTTTTCATTTGCATCTTTCTGATGATCATGATATTGAACATTTTTTCACACACCTATTGGCCATTTGCAGGCCTCTCGAGAAATATTTCATGTTCTTTGCTCATTTTTAAATGGGGTCTCTTGGGTCTTTTCCTTTAAGACAGTGTCTGGCTCTGTTGCCCAGGCTGGAGTGCAGTGGCACAGTCTCAGCTCCCTGCAGCCTCTCCTTCCCAGGTTCAAGCGATCCTTCCACCCCAGCCTCCTGAGTAGTTGGGACCACAGGTGCATACCACCACACCAGGCTAATTTTTGTAATTTTTGGAGAGACGGGGTTTTGCCATGTTACCCAAGCTGGTCTTGAACTCATGAACTCAAGCCATCCACCCACTTCAGCCTTCCAAAGAGCTGGGATTGTAAGTGTGAGGCACCGTGCCGGCCTAGTCCTTTGTTTTCTTGTGATTGACTTGAGTTCCTTACATAGTTTGCATGTTAACTCCTTATAAGATGTATGGTTTGCAATTATTTTCTCCCATTCTGTAGATCATCTCTTCACTTTGTTGATCATTTCCTTTGTGTGGGCATAAGTATTTTGGTTTGGTGCAATCCCATTTGTCCATTTTCGCCTTTGTTGCCTTGTGCTTTTAGTGTCATATCATTACCCACACCAATGTCAAGAAGTTTTTTCTCTCTGTTTTCTTCCAGTAGTGTTGCCATTTCAAGTCCTATGTTTATGTTTTTAATCCATTTTGAGCTGATTTTTGTGTATGATGTAAGAAGAGGTCCAATTTTGTTCTTTTTCATGTGGGCATTTGGCTTTCCCAACACCTTTTATTGAAGAGATTATTCTTTCCCCACTGTGTGTTCTTGATGCCCTTGTGAAAAATCAGTTGGCTGCAGATGGATGTATTTTTTTTGAGGCTCCCTATTCTGTCCCGTCGGTCTGTGAGTCTATTTTTATGCTAATACCATGCTATTTTGGTTACTACAGCTTTGTGGTATACTTTGAAGTCAGGCAGTGTGATCCACCCAGCTTTCTGTTGCTGTTTTTATTGTTGTTTGTTGCTTTTTTCTTGCTCAAGATGCCTTTGGCTCTTCAGCATCTTTTGTGGTTTCCTACAAATTTTAAAATTACTTTATTTCCTTGAAGAACACCATTGGTAGTTTGAAAGGAGTTACACTGAATCTGGAGATTGCTTTGGGTAGTACGGACATTTTAACAATATTAATTCTTCCAGTTCATTAACAATGGATATCATTCCATTTATTTGTATCCTCTTCATTTCTTTAATCAGTGTTTTATAGTTTTCAGTATAGGTATTTTTCACCTCCTTGGTTAAATTTGTTCCTATGAATCTTAATTCTTCATCACTGTTATAAATAGGATTCTGTTTTCTTGATTTCTTCCCCACCCATTATCTATTTCTGGTTTCATACCACTGTAATCAGAAAAGATACTTCATATGACTTGACCTTCTTAAATTTGTTAAGACTTGTTTGTGACCTAATGTAGGATCTATCCTGGAACATTTTTCTCATGTGCTTGAGAAGAGTGTGTATTCCACTGCTGTTGGATGGAATGTCCAGTACACACCTGTTAGGTCCATTTAGTCTGTAATGTTGTTCAGGATCTCTGTTTGCTTATTGATTTTCTGTCTGGATGATTTATTCATTGTTGAAAGTAGGGTACTAAAGTTCTTTACTATTACCACATTGCAATTTCTCCCTTCAGTTCTGTTAACATTGACTTTATACATTTAAAGTGCTCTAACGTTGAGTGCATATATATTTGTGACTGTTATATCCTCTCAATGAATTGACCCCATTATCATTATATAATGCCCTTCTTTGTCTCTTGTTACAGTTTACTACTTAAAATCTGTGAGTATAGCCCCCTTATCTCTTTTGGTTACCATTAGCATGGAGTATCTCTTTCCTTTCCTTCACTTTCGGCCTGTAAGCAGCATAGAGTTGTATCTTCTTTTACTATCCCTTCAGCCACTCTATGTCTTTCTGCCAGGAGAAGTTAACCATTTACATTTAAAGTAGTTATTGATAGGTAAGGATGCACTATTGCCATTTTGTTTTGGCTATTCTGTATCTCCTTTCTTCCTCACTTGCTGCTTTTCTTTGTGATTTGATCATTTTTCAGTGGTATGCTTGATTCTTTTCTCTTTACCTTTTTTGTTCCTACTATAAACATAACTGTGCTTTTGGAGACTTATGTATGTGAGGAGACTTTTTTCTCTTGCTGCTTTCAATATCCTCTATTTGTCTTTCACTTTTAAGAATTTGGTTGCAATGTGTGTCTATGAAGTTTTTTGTGTTTAACCTCTTTGGAGCTTCTTTGGGCTTCATGCATCTGGATATTCATTTCTGTCTCTAGATTTGGCAATTTTTCCATCATTATTTCTTTAAATTAGCTTTCTGCCCCCTTTCTCTTTTACTACTTCTTCTGGAATTATCACCATGCATATATTGACTTGTTTAATGGTGTCTCTTAGTCCTATAGACTTTCTTCAGTCTTTTGTTGTCGTTGTTCCACTGAGTAATTTCAATTGACCTGTCTTTGATTTCACTGATTCTTCCTTCTGCTTGTTTGAGTCGCCTGCTGAAGCTCTCTATGGAATTTTCCAGCTCAGTCATTTTGTTCTTCAGCTCCAGAATTTCTATTTGGTTATTTTTAATGATTTCTATCTATTTCCTAACTTCTCATTTTGCTTGTGTATTTCCTGATTTCATTCAATTGTCTATCTGTGTCCTCTTGTCACTCATTGAGATTCGTTAAGATGATTGTTTTAAATTATTTGCCAGGCAGTTCATATGTCTCCATTTCTTTAGAGTTGTTGGGCCTAGAGCTTGGGGTTTCAGGGGCTAGTCTGGCCCTGAAATTTCTGGAGGCGGACCTGGTCCTGGGGCCCATGACAAAGTCAGATGCCTGATGCATCCCCCCACCAAGCCCCTGGCAACAGAGGATATAAATGTGCTATGCTGTGCAGGTTTGGTGGAGGAGTGACATGGGTAACATGAAACTGTCTTTCCTACCTTCTTAAATACATTTTTGCTTCTTTATTCCACCAGGTACTTTAGTGTCGCACATTAGCCCTTATGAAGGTATTTTTATGTGTGGATCATTATCCAAATTGATGTTTCTATGAGGGGAAGAGCACCGGAAACTCCCATTCCACCATCTTGCTAACATCACTTCTTCTACACAGCTGTTTTTAAACCCTGCATTTTTATAACTTATTGGAATTTATTCTATAACCTACATTTACAACACCTACTTCATAAAATTGCTACATTGTTCTTTATGTTCTGACAAGAATCTTCCTGTTTAGAGAGATTCAGAAAAATGTACATTCGTGGTTTCAACAATGACAGGGAATACCTACCTCCCAGTTATATCCACCTGCCATAAAAATCTGATATTTCCTCCGTAACAGTAGAAGAGTGGGACCAGAGTTGCTATTTTTCAGAGTCTTTTCTAATTCTTTATAATTTTAGTGCATATGTTAAGAGTATAATATTTAAAAGAAAATCAAATATCAATTGGTAAATTTATATCTACATCAGAAATATCCATTTTGTAAGAGTGTATATGTCTGAAAATACATTTTAAAAGACAACAGGCCAAACAAAAACAGATCAATTTTTTTGAGCTAAAAGTGATTTTTAAGAAACAAGTGACAAGCAGATTGAAGATGATGTGTAAAGTTCACAATTATAATCTTTATTCTTCCAACAGAATTATGCACATTTGGTTTTTAAGAGAAAAAAAGGAAATATTACAGAAGTTCTTCATTTTATCTGAGCCAAAAACAGACTTATCTTCATAATAACGATTAAATTTCATTAATCTGGTGTTGTTCCACTATATAAGTGTATTTCAAAAATGAATTTTAAAATAATAATCATCATCATTTAAAAATCCAAGCTTTCACTTTATTTTTAGTTGTCTAAACTTAGCCTGATCCCTCTGGCTGGTTTTCGTAAGCTTGAAAACAAGCCAGTTTCTTTAGAAAAAGAATTTTTTTTCCTTAGGGAGTTTATGGCTCAGGAGATCAGTAACAGGATATGCAGACTTTTTAGTGTATTACACGTAAGCCCTGAGCATACCCTGGTTTGAAGCTTTAGAGAAATGTACTGTAAATTGAGTGCTGGACGCGAGCTGGGTGTGGTTTGATCTGTGATGCTCAGCTTGGTCGTGATCATGTATTCAGCTGTAAGTCAAGGTTTGTCAAATGGAGGAACGAAAAAACTACTTAATGCGTTCGTCCTCTGAGAAAGTGTCTAGCAGATGCTCCGAACACAGGTGACAAGTTAGCGTGACAGAGACTGATGACTGAGGGCACCGTAGTCTTCAGCACAGAAGGTCCTCGGCCTGGCCGCCCCGTTTCAACTTCCAGGGCCCGAGGCGACAGCATAGCAGGAAAGGGGAGGCCACGTGGGGAACGTCTCCTCCGTGATGTGCCAACACCACTAAACATGCCCTGAATTGCCACTGTCCTCAGACCCACAGGAAACAATAATGCATTGTTACTAGGAATAATATCAAAGAGGGAGAAACAGGGAGGGAATTTTCTAAAGAAAAACAAAAAAAATCTCAGTGTGCCAAGACTTTAGGGCATGTAACAAATTGGAGAGATTCCCATAGATTTACCTAAAAATAATTTGGCCCAATAAAATTTGCTTGGTCTGAGAAAATTACAAAACCCCTCTCACTTAATAAAATCCCAGCCAACACAGCACTAATAAATCTAACCTCATCTTTCAAAACTGTGTTTTTGGACAAGAGAACTTCATAATATTAGAAATAATCCACAGTAAACTGATTCTTCTGAAGGCTTTAGTGAATGTGTGATCTTTTACCATGTGAAAAACACACAGTTTGGTGTGTTAGGGTTTTGTAATTGAATCAAAGCTCAAAAGATGTTGACTAGGATAGATACTGGTGTGAAAAATATTAATTAATGCTCAGACAGAATAAATGCCAGGTAGGCTGTTATTCTCAAAAAATCTCAGAATCAGCTTAATTCAATATAAACATGGTGTCTTCAGTCTTTATATAGCGACTCTTTGTTTTCCAGATGTCTTTGTGCTTATGAACTGCCTTTGACACACATCTGTAAGAGATCCATTAAGCAAACAGCACTAAGGGAGCCAGCTGAGGCTGGGGATTGGTGGTCAACCAAAGGAACTTTTAGAAGAAAACACTTTATACTCTTTGCTCCAAGGCTTATAATGAAAGCAAATATCTGAATCAGAATCCACGTCTCTAAGGAGAAAACTCTTCATGTAAGACTCAGCAGGGCACTATGGAAAGCAGTGATTTTCTAGGAAGCAGCTGGTCTTTAGCCACATGTGACAGAAGGAACACGGAACTCGGAATTCGGGCACCTGGTTCAGGATGGGGTGTGGGAGACAGTGGCTGTTGAAGGACGAAGCGAGGCCCTGAGTATTTCCTAGAGGAAGATGAAACCTTGTTTCAGGTTGGCTGGTGTGGGAAGGTGTGGACAGCCAGAGGGCTGCTGAAGAAGGCAGACACCCTTAGAATGTAGGTGAGTCAAGGATGCAGCGTAAGTGCATAACCAGCTTGGGGTGTGTGTTCATAGAAATGTGCTTGCACAACGTGTGACAAAAAGACGCCATTAGGATGCAATACGGTCAGTATTCCACCTCACTCAGCGTCACAAAAAATTTCCATTTGCTGATTTCTTTATGCTCCTGCAAGGTGGTTTCTCTGTACTGCTTTTTGTTGGTTTTGTCCCCGTGGCATGTCCTCCAGCCAGTGGCAGCTTTCTAACATAGTGTTCAACTTGCACCATCATTCTGGTTATTACAAAAAACTCAGGCCATGGGTTGCAGATGAGGTATCTTCCTTTTGTTTATCTTGAGACTGGTCTGTATCTGGGTCACTGTTCATGTAACTGCCTTGTATACTACACCTAACTGCTGCGGTTCGCAGAGCAGTTGAAGAAGCTTCCTCAGAGCACACAGCACACAATGGCCATCCACTCCACCCTGCAGAACCTGTAGGAATATGGCAAACAGGAACGCTGTCATCTCGTGGGTCAGAGTGGCTTTGGATAACCATAACTTCAATCCTAATACTGCCATCAAGTTCATTTGTGATTTTGGAGCAGTTGTTTATATTACTAGACAGGCTGGGTGCAGTGGCTCATGTCTGTGATCTCAGCAATTTGCTTGAGAGGCTGAGGTGGGAGAATTGCTTATACCCAGGAGTTCAAGACCAACCTAGGTAACACAGGAAGAACCATCTCTATAAAAAATTAAAAATTAGCCAGGCATGTTAGTGTATGCTTATAGTCTCAGCTGCTCATGAGGCTAAAGTGGGAGAATTGCTTAAACCTGGGATTAAGAAGTTGAGGCTGCAGTGAACCATGATTGTGCCACTGCACTCTAGCCTGGGCAACAGAGTAAGATCCTGTGTCCAAAAACAAGACTATTTGCCACTTGTTTTCAAAAATGCAAACAATGAACATCAGTTGAGCCAAATACTGATTTCTAAGCTAAAAAAAAGTAGACTTACTCTTTGTTATTTGATACAGAAATTTAAAAGTACTAAAAAGATGTTAACAGGACACCTACCTGAGTCCAGGCTGGTCAAGGACCTTAGATGATATCAGTTACCTTTGCAGACAGCATTGCCTGCTTGCGTGGGAGTCACCCACTTGGACATCCCAAATTCACCTCAAACTCAGTGATCTCTGATCGAGTGCAGCACCTTCACCTGGCTCCTGATGACCCCTGACCTTCTGTGAACTCCCTGCTTCTGTGATGTCACCATCCCCCATCCAGTTACACAGACCATGTCCTCTGCCTTTGTCCTCATGGTCCATTCTCCACCTAAATATCTCTTAATGCCACTCCTTTCTCCACACCTGTTCATCCCAGCCATCATCTCATGCTTGTATTGGACCAGGTTTAACTCTCAACATTCCTCTGAAATAAAGACAGTTCAGCTAGAGTTGCTAGTGTGGGCCTTGGGGTGAATTCTCAGTATAGCTCTTTGATTTAGTCAATAGTCTTTCCAGTGCCTCAGGAAAATTAGAATAATGAACAAAGTTAATGCGGCAGGAGGGGGCATGTCAGGAAGACTGAGTTTATCAAAGGCGCTGATGGCTTTGCCAGACATTTGTACAATGCTCCTCTGGTCACTACAGGGACCTGCTGACAAAGCACATGAGCCATTTGTCAGAAATCACTCAACTTCATGACGCACACGCACAAGTGAATATCGTCGAGCAGCTCCATCTAAACTCTGTCCGTGTCCTGACATCTGGTAAGTCACTCTTCCAACGTGTAAACAACTTCCCTGAGCAGTAAATTTACCCCTCACTTTTTAAAAGTAAGGTAAGATCTCTCCTGTAGGGAGAAGCTTTGTTACCAAATAGCATCCCAGCACACTACTTCTTAAGAAAGTTCAAGGAAATCAATAATCTGACCAAATATTATTCAACGATAAACACCTGGGGACCCCCAGCCCTCACTCTCAGAATCCCCTCAGACTCCATCCAACCTTCTTTCTCTTCCTTAGTTATCCAAATCGTTCAGTGAAAAGAATCAGTGTGAAGAAGGTAAGTGAGACATCCCAGTCACAAACCCACGAAGTGGCAAAGCCAGGGTTCCAGTCTAAGCCCACACAATGCCGAAGTCATGCTCCATGCCCTGTTTCATACCTTTGAATTGGTCTGAAAATAACTTGTATTAATCATTAAGGAGAAGAGTCTAACCTGAACCCAGGTAGTCATCACAGCTGGTGGCATTTTTCAGAGGTAATACTTGTAGCGTAAACTGTAGCATGTGTATGAAATCACAAGGAATACAGCATCTCAGGGTCCCAGGATGAGGACGCATCAGTAAAACTTCCTTAGGAGCCACAGTCCACCTGTGCTTATACATAGCAGTCCCCCCTCAGCTGAACACAGCTTCTCCTCAAGCACACGCAGAACACGCTCCAGGATACAGCACATGTTCAGCCACAGGATGAGTTCTAACAAACGTAACAAGACTGAAATCAACAATCACCTTTTACAAACACAGTGATATTAAATTAGAAATCAATAGCAGGAGGAAAGCTGGAAAATTCAAAAATATGTGGAAATTAAACAACGCATTCTTGAACAACCAAAGGGCCAAAAAAAACTTTTCTTAAAAATTAAATATCATGAAACAAGCAAAAGTGTTTTCATCCTCCCCAAAACTTTTATGCAGCACAAGTAGTTCTGAGAAGGAAGTTTTTAGTGATGAATGCCTACATTAAAAAAAAAAAAAACTCAAACGAACAAATTGGATAAAACAAATTGGGATAACCTAGAAGAAATGTGTAAGTGTCTAGAAACTTACAACCTACCAAAACCGAATCATGAAGAAAGAACAGACCAATAACAAATGAGAGAACCAATAATCAAAAATCTCCCATCAAAGAAAAACCCATGATCAGATAGCTTCAGGATCGAATTCTAACAAATATTCAAAGAAAAATTAGTGCCAACATTTAAATTATTCCAAAACCTGAAGCTAGAGGAAATACTTCCAAATTCATTTTATGATCCCAGCATCACCCTGATACCAAAGCCAGACAAAGACATCACAAAAAATGATAGTTCAATTATATCCAAGGAACATAGATATAAAACTCACCATAAAATACTAGGCAAAGAAATTCAACAACAAATTAGAAAGATTACACATCATGACCTTGTGGGATTATCCAGCAGATACAGGATTGATTTACTATACTAAAGTCAATGTGATACCCCCCCTTTAATAGACTGAAAAATAAAAAACTCCCTCTTATTTCAATAAATACAGAAAAAACATTTGATGAAGTTCAGCTCCCTTTTATGATGAAAACTCAGCAAAGCAGGTTTAGAAGGAAATTTCCTCAACATAATCAAGACCATTTATGAAGACTGTGGCTAACAGCATAGTCAATGGGTGAAAATTGAAAGATTTCTCTCTAAAATCCAGAAGAAGGTAAGGATGCCCACGCTTACCACTTATTTTCAACATAGTCCTGGAAGTACTAGCATGAGCAATCAGATGAGAAAAAGGAATAAAAGACATCCAAATCAGAAAGGTGGAATTAAAAACATCCCTATTGTGGATGAAATGATCTGGTATGTAGAAAACCCTAAAGATTACAGACACACACACACACACACACACACACACTATTAGAAGTAATAAATGAATTCAGTGAAGTTGCTGAATACAAAATCAACATCCAAAAATTAGTTTCATTTTTTTTACATGAATATTGACCTACCCAAAAAAGAAATCAAGAAAATAATTCCATTTATGATAGTGTCACAAAGAATGAAATATGAATAAATTAAACAAGGAGCTGAAAGATATGTACCCTAAGTGTAAATTAGTTCAACCATTGTGGAAAACAGTGTGGCAATTCCTCAAAGATCTAGAACCAGAAATACCATTTGACCCATTACTGGGTATATACCCAAAGGATTATAAATCATTCTACTATAAACACACTTGCACAAGTATGTTTTTTGCAGCACCGTTCACAATAGCAAACACTTGGAACCAACCCAAATACCCATCAGTGATAGACTGGATAAAGAAAATGTGGCCCATATACACCATGGAATACTATGCAGCCATAAAAAGGGATGAGTTCATGTCCTTTGCAGGGATATGGATGAAGCTGGAAAGCATCATCCTCAGCAAACTATCACAAGGACAGAAAACCAAACACCGCATGTTCTCACTCATGTGTGGGAGTTGAACAATGAGAACACATGGACACAGGGAGGGAAACATCACACACTGGGCCTGTTTGCGGGGTGGGGGTCAAGGGGAGGAAGAGCATTAAGACAAATACCTAATGCATGAGGGGCTTAAAAACTAGATGACAGTTTCATAGATGCAGAAAACCACCATGGCACATGTATGCCTATGTAATAAACCTGCATGTTCTGCACATGTATCCCAGAACTTAAAGTTAAATAAAATTTAAAAAAGAAAGATATGTACCCTAAAAACTATAAAACATTAGTGAAATAGAAAGACATTGAAGAAGACACAAATAAATGGGAAGGTATTTTATGTTCATAGATCAAAAGAATTGACATTGTTAAAACGTTCATAATCCCAGAACTTTGGGAGGCTGAGGCAGGTGGATCATGAGGTCAGGAGATTGAGACCATCCTGGCTAATACAGTGAAACCCTGTCTCTACCAAAAATACAAAAAGTTAGCCAGGCATGGTGGCGGATGTCTGTAGTCCCAGCTACTCAGGAGGCTGAGGCAGGAGAATGGGGAGAACCTGGGAGGTGGAGCTTGCAGTGAGCTGAGATCACGCCACTGCACTCCAGCCTGCATGACAGTAAGACTCCGTCTCAAAAAAAAAAAAAAAAAAAAAAAGTCATAATACCCAAAGTGATAAATAGATTCAATGCCATGCCTATCAAAATTTCAATGGCATTTTCCACAGATATAAATAGGCCTAAAATTCATATGGAACCATAAAAGACCACAAATAACCAAACCAAGAAAGAAAAATAAAGTTGGAGGCATCACACTTCCTGATTTCAAATTATATTAGAAAGCTAAAGTAATGTAAACAGCATGGCACTGGCATAAAAACAGACACATATGTCAGTGGAACAGAAAAGAGAGTCCAGAAATAAACCTTGGTCAACTACTTTTCAACAAGGGCACCAAGAAGACCCAGTAGGGAAAGGACTGTTTTGTCAATAAATTGTGCTGGGAAAACTGAATATCCACATGCAAAATAATGAAATTAGATCTTTATCTTGCACATACATGAAAACAAACTCAGAATGAATTAAAGACTTGGAACTGAAAGACTCTAGAAAAACAATTGGTTTTGCTCCTTGACGTCGGACTTGGCAATTATTTGTTGCACAGGCAACAAAAGCAAAACTAAACAAGTGGGAAGACATCAAACTAAATAGTTCCACACAACAAAGAAAACAATTTTAAAAAGGCAGCCTACAGATCAGGAAAAAATATTTGGAAACCATATATCTGATACAGGTTTAACATCCAAAAAAATATAAGAAACTTACACAACTAAATAACAACAATGACAACAAAAACCCATGATCAAACTTGACCCCCAGTGTGGTGGTATTGGGAGGTGGGGCCTTTGAGAAACTGATTAATGCCCTCATAAAAGAGGCTTCAGAGAGAGTCCGTACTCTTCCTGCCCTCTGGCCCTCCCTCCATGTGAGGACACAGCCTCCGTCCCCCACAAAAGCAGCAGCAGCAAGGCACCACCTTGGGTGGAACCCCCAGGGCCTCGCCAGACCCCGGTCCTGCCGGTGCCTTGATTTTGCACCTCCAGCCTCGAGAGCAGAGAGTTAAATTGCTGTTCCTTATAAATGACCCCGTCTGAGGTATTTTATTATAGCAACACAAACAAGCCAAGGCAGCTAGAAAAAAAAACGGGTGAGACCACAGGAGGAGGTGCTCATGCAAGACCCTCTATGTGAGGGCACACAGGCTTGGCGGGAAGAGCTAAGGAGGGCGTCTCACGTCTGCTGAGAATATTCCTCACCAGCCACTGAAAATGTGTGGCTCTCGCTGGCAAGAGGCCAAGCACGGCTGTTTCTCCAGCTGTCAAGAAGCATCACAAGAGTTATATGAACGTGTATTAGGTTGGACCAGATGAAATTGCTGTTTTACCATTTTTGATGCCAAAAATATGGATTTGATAATATTCAACTTCGTGTCTTGACATTTCAGTATTTTTATTGTTAAATAAAATTATTATATTTGTTCATACTTCATATTGTTTATATTGATAACTATTTATTTTTCAAATCATAGTTTTTTATTTTTGAAATTTGTTATTTTTAAAATAACTTACTTCCTTGTATATATAGTAGTTTTGTAAATGTTATACTTTGAGACAGAGTCTCACTCCCTTACTCCTTCAACCAGGCTGGAGTGCAGTGGCATGATCACAGCTCACTGCAGCCTCGACCTCTCAGGCTCAAGGGAGCCTCCCTCCTCAGCCTCCTGAGAAGCTGGGACAGGCATGTGCCACCATGCCCTGCTAATTTTTGTATTTTTGGTAGAGACAAGGTCTCACCATGTCACCCAGGCTGGTTTCGAACTCCATCCTCCTGCCTGGGCCTCCCAAAGCACTGGGATTACAGGTGTGAGCCACCACACCTGGCCACGTTATAGTTTTATAGCTCTTTATTCTCTAGTTTCAACTCTCCTTTTATTGTAATTTCATTCTGGTTGTTTTGTTCCCGACAGCTCTGAAGCGGCACCGAAGGGTGAAGACTGCAGAGGCCTCATGCCAAACACGGGGCTGCCTGAAGCCCCTTCACTGCTCACCCCCACCCTTCTGTCTCCACCAATGACCCGTGATACATTTTAAAAATAAAATAAAATCTTAACATGCAGAATCATAACCCCTAACTGCATATATTCTCTCCATGATACAATGTATCACCCGCATCACCTGGACTGGGATTTGCAAACTCAGACACCTGCAGGCACAGGCAAGGAACAACGTGCATGTGGCGGCTGGTCTGTGGCTATGGCCGGCTGAGTCACCACTGGGGCGGTTCGGACATTCTGGAGTCAGAATCATCCTGTTTCAAGGAAAACTGGCAATAGAGCTTTTTACATAAACTCCTGATTTCTAAAAAATGTTAGCTTACTTTTTAATGCTGTGAGGGCCAAACACAATTTGTGTGTAAGCCGTATTTGCCCCCGAGGCCTCCAGGAGGCCCCTGATGAGAAACTCTATGACCCTGAGGGCCTTGGTGGCCTTCTGCCATGCAGATTTCTTAGCCATTGGCTTAGCCAGGGAGACAGCTACCAAAACCCCTGATAATAAGGTCACAGATGCTTTTTCCTGGTCAGGATTAAGGAGGTTATTCCTCCTATTTCATAGCAAAATGCACCAACCAGCACTTGTTAAGCAGGGAGAAATGGGGGGAGGGAAAAGGTGAAACAAGTAGAATCAGTCTTTGCAGGTTTCTTCAAGGTGAAGTGCACAGAGGTGGCAGCCGACAAACGCACGCTCTGGGCTGCTGGGAAGGGGGCCGTCCTCTGTGAGCTGGACCAGCCTGCATGGAAGCCTTCACATCCCCTTTGCTCTTTTAGTTTGAATCTAGACAGAGGCTGGCGTGCATTGCTCTGATCTTTCCTTGGATCAATCACTGTGTGGGAAGAAGTCTGACCAAATTAGACCCATGGAGAATCTGGTAGGAGAAGGAGCTCCAAATGCAAGTAGAGTTTAAAAGGAAAAGCAGTGCAGACAAGGATGCACTGTTCTCTTCAGAGCCATCTGTTCATCCTCTCCTTCCCTGGGATCACCCGGCTCACTGGCCACATGACATCCTTAGAATCCCTTTGGGCCTTGATCCACAGCTGAGGGCAGTGGTGGAGAAGAGGAGGTGAGAGAGCAGCCTCACCCTTCCAGGCGCAGTGGCTG